>NC_081407.1:936691925-936991925 GCF_030272615.1 Cryptomeria japonica | reverse complement strand
AGATTATTTAAATTGGGGAATTAATCAGAATTAATTAAATAATAAATATTTAATTAATATTTAGAAAATGATTGAAATGATTAAATGATGATAGAATAAGAAATAGAATAATTTAGATGAATAAGTTTAATTGACTTAATTAAATAATAAAGATTATTTAATCAATTAGAGGAATAATTAGTACATGATCAATGAGACATTTTTAGGTGTCTACATTTGCCCCTCTTTGAGATGATGTCGAAACGACATTGTTTCAAAGAAAACAAAAAATTATGCCCCAGTATGCCTTGGTATTGTTGTATAGTGTAAATATGCCCCCTCAGAAAAGGTGGTCGAAAAATTCAAAAATTGAGACCATGTTTTCAATACCAGTGTAAAGAATAAGCGTATGAAATGTTATGTCATTTCGAGATTGTTTGAGTAGGCTACAAGTTGTTTGAAGTTGGCGGGGACCACAAGCGTCAGGGTGTCATAAAACCCTAATTTTTTAGCTATAAATAGAGAATTCTAGCTTTTCATTTGCTCATTTATGATTTGGTTGTTCCTTGGTTTCTTTGCAAGTGCTTGTTTCTGAGTATTTGATCATCATGGCTGGTTATAGAGCTTGATTGCACTTGTCGGACCGAGTACGTTCATTTCAGAGACCTCCTGGGACTGGCAGCATGGTATTTTTCATTTTTTTCCCTGATTTTTGCTTGTTTTTCAATAATTTTCCATGATCACTTTATGCTCTTTGTTACGCAATCGCTTGTCGATTTTCATGCATTAGTGTTTAGTGTACCGCAAATTCTTTAAATGCTACACATGCGTCGTAAGTGTCGCACATTAGATTTATCATGCCGCATTCCTATATATCATTACGCATAAGTGTTTTTTGTCACGCATGCGCCCATTTTGTCACGCATTAGCTTTAATCATCACGCAAGAGTCTTATTTGTACTACATAAGTCATAACTATTACGCATTCATTGTATATGTTATTTGTTGTCATGCGTTTGAAAATATTTTAAGTTTATCTGGATCCGACATCTAATATTTTGATCATTTTCTCGTTGCAGGAGAACATTGGAGTGTTATACTGTCGACAGAGCAGACCTAGTGGACTTGATCTTCGAGCTAACCTACCGGATGATGAGATTGAGCATATTCGTCAGCTTGGTCTTTACCATGTATTGCATTTGCCAGAGGTTACGACCAACAGGGCCATGATTACAGCTTTGATAGAGTGGTGGCACTAAGAGACGTGTTCGTTTCATCTTCCAACTAGTTAGGCATCCATTACCTTAGAGAATGTATAGCATATACAGCTTATTCCCATTCATGGTGAGAGAGTTATATATGACCATGATGATGGCATTGCTGGATTATGTGCACTTTTTGAGTGTGAGATTCAGGATTTGCAGATCAGTGGCCGTTATGAGATCCCTTGGGCCCGATTAGACTATGATGACTTGACAATTATATTATGCGGTATTGTCGGTGGTTTACTGATACCTGATCAACGAGGTCATGGGTTTCCAGTTGTATGGGGCAGAGTGCTCCATGATATGATTGTGCACCGTCAACTGTATGCTTGGGGTCCTTGTCTACTTGCCATGTTGTACTATCAAATGCATGGTATTGTGTATCTGGGATACCGTTCTATCAATTATGGTGTTACTTTGCTGTAGACATGGGCATGGGAGCACATTTCTATTTCTAGGCCTGTTGTTCATGTAGATTTGCAGCTTGGTGAGCCTTATGTCTTTAGGTATACAACAGGTATCAGACACAGGGGTTCGGGGAACACCTTGTACTGGAGAAATCAGTTGGATATATTGCAACATTTTATTTCGAGACCTTACTTAGATTGCCCTAATTGGCCTGATGATGTAGTGCACTTGTCTTTCTGCCAACAACAGAGATATCTTATTGGGAGGACCTTTGAGACTCAGCGGATCATAGAGATGTATCTTCCTAGGCGGGTTCTTAGACAGTTTGGTGAGGTACAGGTGACACCTGTGGTTACTGCATATTTTGCTCGTGTATCGCGGGAGGTATCTGATTGGGGTGTGTATATTCAGCCACATGTTGCTTCTGCTGAGTTCGATTCTTTGCAGCCATTACTCTGGGGTTGGGGTAGAGGTAGAACAGATCTGGGGACAACAACAGAGTATGATGCGTGGTTTGCTAGGCACGGGCCAGTGCCTTTGACTGATCCTGTTGTTTCGATTATAGCACAATAGATTCGCCATCCTAGACAGCAGTTGAGGATAGACGTAGGGGAGAGAGCCGGAGGAGATGGTGGAGATGGGGGAGGAGGTGGTGGAGATGGGGGAGATGGGGGAGATGGTGATGGAGGAGAGGGAGATGAGGATATAGACATTGGTGCAGACACTGAGTCTATTAGTAGTGAGGACAGTGATGATTCTTTAGAGTCATTGAGTAGCGAGGGTGGCGATGATGATGATGATATGCCAAAGTTGGAGGATGTGTCGGCCGCCGAGGGTGGGATAGGAGAGGTTGGTGATGGGGATCAGCTGCAGACTCTTAGAGCACGGGTGCAGAGCTTGGAGGATGAGGTTGCTAGACGAGATATCGAGCGAGAGACCTACCGTGCAGATTATGGAGCCCTTGAGGCGGAGCGAGTGCGTCTTCAGTGGGAGAGAGATGAGGTAGTGCGACGATGTCAGATCACTATGGATGCCTTTGATAAACTTTTTAGAGTAGGTACAGATGCACGTGACCAGGGAGAGAGATATTTCACTACTGCGTAGGAGGCTATTTATTATAGATAGGCATATGAGAGAGCCATCCCTGAGGGTCAGAGAGAGACTAGCTTCAGTGCATTCATGGGGAGGAGAATGAGTAGATCTACTTCACGACAGACTAGTAGTGGTGGTGTTATGGGACCACCTCAACATCCTAGGGTAGGATCTAGTGGATAGGATCCACCTGCTGATAGAGGCAGTGTTGGTTGATCATGTTATCTGAGCCTTCAGGATTATTTATTGTATTCACACACATGATCATTTTTGAGTTATATATATATGGCATGCAGGTTTTTGGAAATGATCAATGTATATTATTATTTTATTTTATTTTATTTATTTTCTTTTTAATGTATGATTTATATGATGTTATGAGTTGTATGATGCATATCTACTTGAATTCTATATGATTCTAAGTGTAATGGTAATACATGTATGTAGTAATGATGTAAATGAAATCTAAAATGAATGCTACTGAACTCTATAATGAAATGCAAATGAATGCTATAATGAATGCAAATGAACTCTATAATGAATGCTTTTTTGTATGATAATAGCTGAATCAATTTTAACTCAGATACTCCTTGAAGAAATATTAGTCAGATGGTAGAGAGAAAAATTGATGATAGAAAGAATGTTAGAAAGAATGCAATTTAGACAGAAGATGAGAAACCAACAAACTATCAATAAGCAAATGAGATGAAAATAAGAATGAAATTGAATGAATCACGAACCTGTGTCACATATTTTATTGCATCAATATATATTCATCACTGAACCTTATTATTGAGCAATGAAACTTTAGCACATCAGGGTATAAGGAACCAAGATGCAAAGATATCTCATTGTAGAAACAAACACATAGCAGACAAGGAGTGAACCCTCCATTCTGGGAATTGCGTTAGGGGTCGAGGTATGTGTGGCGATTTCACCTTGATGTGAAGGCTCTTATCACAGACACCCACTAGGGCAATTTCCCTAGAATTTCATTGGTTCACACCACAAACAACAAACAAAGAAAAAGATAATGTTCATCATAGCTCCTCTAGTCACTTGTGGACATCCTTGAGTAGCATAGAAACAATATCTATCACCAAATGATAAAAAGATAAAGACTGACCCGGACAAAATTCAGTAGCTATACTGACCTTGTGCCTTCGTTCTCAGTTGTTTGATGTGATGGTTGATAACGTCTGATCTCAGAAAGTTGCAGACCCCGTTTAAGACTGACCTGTCTAATTTCGAGTGTATCCTCTTCTATTTAAGACAAGATAATGATCATGTTGATATGGATATGATACGATTGATAAGACAGTTTGATCAGTTGATTGCAGATGTTTGACTGGATAGTCGTATCCTTTGTTAACTTCGTGCGAAGTGTTTGCTGGATATCTGCTAGGGTATTTGTTTCTTGCAAGAAATTTTATTGCAAGTTTTTTGATTGAATGATTGTCGATTTTTAGTTTTTTACCAAGAGCTTTTTCGATGTTTTTGGATTATGTAGGTAGATTTTTTAATGTTTTTGTTTGATTTTCTCAGGATTGTATTCCAATGTTTTTGGTATATTTTTTCAACACATTATATGGATGTTTTTGGATTTTAAGTTTTTTCAAGATCGTATATGGATGTTTTTGGTTGATCTTTTCAAGACATTTTATGAATGTTTTTGATATTTTTTCAAGATCATTTATCTGATTTTTTGGATTTTTTCAGGACTTTGTTTGATTTTTTTTGGATTTTTTCAGGACTTTATCTGATTTTTTGGATTTTTTCAGGACTTTATCTGATTTTTTGGATTTTTTCAGTTATGCCCCCAGTGTGCAAACCTGTATGACATGATGATCTATAGAATGCGTGTGGAGACAAATAATTTTTGACATGACCTATGTGAATGCAATATGCAGGATGAAGATGCACTTCCTATTCGAACAAGGTTGACTGTCTTTGTATTTAGCATTTGTAATACACTGATTGAAAATGAAGGTGCAAAACATTTCATAGAGAAGCGGTCAATCGATCTCTAAGGCCCTTCGGAACATTCATCTCAACACACTTAGTGACTAGGATATACAAATGGAGACGTAGAAAACTTCCCCATTGGTTCTTGAAACTTTGATCTTATTTTGCCCATGTTTGTGTAGATGAGTTAATTCCTGCTCTTGTGCTCACTAAAGATCCTTAGCATCCTATACGACTAGCTACATGGATTATTCTAACTTAAAAAGCATCCCAAATAGAGCCTCGTTACCAGCAAGCCTTGAGAGCTCTGACGAGGTTATAGACTGTAATTTCTCAAATATTGCTCCATTGCCAGTAAGTGTTCATAGCCCTGATGGATTTACTTGTATGTTCCCATAGTCAAGCCTTTTATCGCATTTGTATACATGATATTTCAGTTATATATCATTGCTCTTTTGCCTTGAGATGGATATTTGGCATAGCTCTTTTTATTTTTTGTTATTTTCTTGCCTTGACTTGTAAGTAATGAAACCTACTTGGGTGTGACAATTACAGCGGCGCTGAAGCAGAATTTCAGATTTTTCACTAGTCATATGATCAACTAGGTGTCTAGAATGAACAAGAGATCTTGTCAAGGTGTGAGATATAGCAATTGATAGATTGTGGGTTAACAAGTCTCAAATAGTGAAATCACTACCCAACCATAAGTAAAGCGTCGTCATAGGATAATGTTGAGAATGAATGACTTTAGAACCCAAAAGACTTCATGTCCAAATATCTAAGAAAGGCAATGACCCTTGTTTTCTTTAGATGCAAACAAATGATAAACTCGAACAATTGCCTTGTTTTATTTGATGCTTCTATATAAGAATGCAGAACTTTAAGAATGCAATGCATCTAAAAAGGAAACTACATGTTATGCAGTGTTTTAAATGATATGATATGCAATGCGGAAAGCAAAACCTAAACCACACAGCCCTTAGGTATAATATCGCTTAAGGTGCATTTTGTTCATAGGGTCAGAGATTGGATCTCCCTCCATGGTAACCAAATGATAAGCATCATTGCCTATGACCCTTGTTATAATGAAAGGACCTAGCCAATTAGGTTCAAATTTCCCTAGCCTTTCTCGTTCTTCTAAGTTCCTTTGATTCTTTTTAAGTACTAGATCTCCCACTTGAAAGGTTTGTGGGTGGACCCTTTTATGATAACTTCGTCTCAGTCTATTTTGATATCCTTGTAAATGATTGAATGTTGTTTGTCATTTTTCATCAAGGGTCTCTAGTTCTTGCAACCTTGCTACCCTATAGTCTTCTTTTGATATAATATTTTGTAAGGATACTCTTAGAGATGGTATTTCTATTTCAATGGGGAGTATTGCTTCTATACCATAGACCAAGGAATATGGTGTTGCTCATGTAGGTGTGCGCACTCCTGTTCTGTAAGCCCAGAGAGCGGGATTTAATTGGAGATGTCAGTCCCGTCCTGTGTCAGTGACTACTTTCTTAAGAATTTTCAATATTGTTTTATTTGTAGCCTCTACTTGTCCATTACTTTGTGGATAATATGGCGTGGCAAATCTCTGTTGTATGTGAAATTTGTCACACAATTCTTTCACTTCCTGGTATTTAAATGGACGCTCGTTATCTATAACAAAGCACATTGGAACTTTGTACCTACATATAATGTAATTGAGCATGAATTTTGATATCTGCTTTCTAGTAGTATTGTTTAAGGAATTGCCTCAACCCATTTTGTAAAGTATTCGGTGGTTGTCAAGATAAACTTGTGCCCGTTGGACGAAGTAGGGTTGATTTTACCTACTAGATCTAATCCCCCTTGTGAAAATGGCCATGGTGATGTGATGGGTTGAAGATCTTGTGCTGGTGCATGAATAAGGTCTCCATGCATTTGGCATTGTTTACACTTTTGTACATACTTGTAAGCATCTTTTTCCATGGTTGGCCAGTAATACCCTGTTCTCAGCAGTTTCTTTGATAATGGCAGACTACTTTGGTGAGCCCCACAGATTCCATCATGGACTTCTTTTAAAGCAAGGTGTGCTTCATTCTCATCCAGACATCAGAGAAGAGTTCCATCGAAACCCTTTCTATACAGAGTATCAGCTATAATGGTGTATCTAGATGCTTGATGAATAAAGGTCTTCTTTTGATTTCTGGACAGATCTGGTGACATGTATTGGGTATGCAAATATGTATATATTTCATTGTACCAAGGTGATTCTGGACCCATAATTGCACATACATAGTCTGATAGGGGGGTCTCATATGCAGGTAGCATTAACTGTTCTATGATAAACTCAAACTGAGTTTCATTAGCAGGCATATTCAGAAGAGATCCTATGGTTGCCATTGCATCTGCTGCCTTGTTTTGTATTCTGGGGATTTATTCAAAGGTAATTTTGCTAAAGTGCTCCTTGTAATCTTTGACCAACTTCTTATAAGGCATGAGTTTGACATCCTTCGTATTGTAATCATCATTGACCCGGTTTACAATTAACTGTGAATCACCATAAACCTGTAACTCTTGTATTTTCCATTGCACATTTGTATGAAGCCCTATGAGGAGAGCTTCATATTCTGCCATATTGTTGGTGCATGCGAAATTGATCCTAAATGACTTAGGTATAACATCCCCTTGAGGAGTAATGAAGAGAATACCTGCTCCAGATCCATGATTTGTATATGATCCATCAAAGTATAACTTCCACATTACTGAGGCAGTTAGTGTAAACACGGATTCATCTGGAAAGTCTATCAACAATGCATGACTGTATTATATAGGAGCCTCTGCTAATTGATCTTCTATGATTTTTCCTTTGATAGTTTTTATGTCTATGTATTCTATATCAAACTCGCTCAAGATCATAACCCACTTAGCCAATCGCTCGGTCAATGTTGCTCTGCTCAATAGGTATTTGAGTGGGTCAAACCATGTAATGAGTTGTACCTTGTGACTCAACATGTAGTGTCTGAGCTTTTGGGATGCAAAGATTACTGCTAAGCATGCTCTCTCTATGGGGGTGTAATTAATCTCATAGCCGATCAGAGTCCTACTTATATAATAAATGGCTCTTTCTATTCCATTTTTGTCATGCTATGCCAATAGAGCTCCCAGGGCTGAGTTCGTTGCTGATATGTATAACAATAGAGGTTGTCCTGGAGTAGGAGATATTAACACTGGTGTGTTCAAAAGATAATCTTTTGGAGCTTGGAAAGCTTCCTGGCATTGTTCTGTCCATTTAAAAGTAACTCCTTTCCTAAGTAAATGCTGGAATGGGTGACACTTATCTGCCAACTGTGCTATGAATCTCCTTATGGATTGCAATCTTCCTTGTAACCCTCTGAGTTTTTTAAGTGTTGATGGAGGTTGCATATCAATGATTGCCTTGACCTTGGCAGGGTCTATTTCAATTCCTTTGTTTGATACTATAAACCCTAATAGTTTACCTGTTGTTACACCAAACACACATTTCTTCAGATTTAATCTGACATTATACTATTCCAACCGATCAAATATATGTGTAAGAACTGCAAGGTGACTTTCTCTAGTTTATGATTTAGCCAATATGTCATCCACATAATCTTACATTATGTTATGGATCATGTCATGAAATAATGTTGTCATGGCTCTTTGGTATGTTGCCTCGGCATTTTTAAGACCAAATGGCATCACATTCCAGCAGTACATTCCTCATGGGCATGTAAAGGCCGTTTTATGTTGATCTTCTGGTACAATTTTAATCTGGTTGTATCGTGAAAAACCATCCATTAAGGATAGCATATCATTTCCAGTTGTTAGGTCAACTATCATGTCGATATTAGGAAGCGGGAAGTCATCCTTAGGGCAAGTTTTATTTAGATCTCGAAAATTGGTACAGATTATGATGCCTCCCGTGGGCTTAGTCACAGGTACTAGGTTTGATATCCATTCTGCGTAGTCAATAGGTCTAATAAAACCTACATCCAGCAATTTTTGTAGTTTTATTTTAACCAGTAATGCGATACTTGGATGCATTTTTCTCAATTTTTGCTTGTAAGGTTTAACTCCTGGTATCAATGGTAAGTGATGCAACACTAATTCAGAATCTAAGCCTAGCATGTCTAAATAGGACCAAGCAAAGTTGATAGGTCGTTGTTTGAAAAAATGAATGAATCTGTCTTTTTCTTCTTTGCTCAGTGATTTTGCCAGATGGATGTTATGTACAACTTCCCCTTATGCTATATTTACTTCTTTTGTTTCCTCTATAAGTAATATTGAACTTTCTCTTTCCATAGGAAGATTACCCAAGTCACTTTTGTCATTATGGGTAGTTTGATCCTTATCTTCTATTTGAGAAGTACTTTCTTCTCCAAAGTATGTCATTCTATTTAGGTCTATAGCAAACCCTGTTTTATGATCACCTTGCGGAAATCCTTCCCTGACTCCTAGAAATTTTGAAATTGCTTTGTCATTTTCAAACCAATCCAGCGTTGGTTTTCCTTCTTGCCCCCAATCAATCAAGTGTGAATGTACTAGGGGTAAATCATTATTCCCTTCTATAGTAGAGTCTGATAACATGAAGACTTGATTGTTTGATATTACACTTTCTAGTGGAGTAGAATCATGGAGTGATAAGAATTCATAGTCATGAGAATATGTCTCACTGTCAATATATGTTTCATCATATGGGCTATCATCACTTATTTCTTCTTGTTCCTATCCCTGATTCCATTGCAGATTGACTGGTCTTATTTGTACATTAGTGACTATTCTTAAGCCAGGTATAAGCCTTTGTAATCTTTCTTCATCTGTTTCATTAGGTTGAGCCTGAGTTGCCTCTCGTGGTAGAATTAGTGACAATAACCATGGGTGGGATTCAGGTGGTGGGGGTAATCCTTCATCTATTGCCACATTAGCATGTACTATTGTGTTAATAACTACATCATTTTGTAACTCCGCGGTGGGTTCTTGCAAGAGTTGTCTCATGTCTTCCCCATCTGATTTTGCGCTTGGTGATGTAGGTACTTGAGTGCTTGTTTGAGATGAAGATGGAAGACCCCGTGTGGACCAATTCCTTTGTGATATGTAATTTGATGGTTTGCTTGGTCGATTTAGTATATCAAGGGTACGTTGTTTGGCTTGTGTGATATGTTGTACATGCTTGTATCCCAATCCTTGATTTCCTGGATTATCATTAGGAACAACAGGTTCTAGTCTTCCTTGCTTTTGTAACCCCAGGCCTATGGTACCATCATATCCATGTCTTTGGAGTATTTTGAATCCATTGCCATATTGATCTGTGTGTATTCTGGGTGTTTTCATATGATCTTCTTCTTTATATATCCAATGGTTAACATCTTCGCTCAAGGATTCTTCCTCTAAGTCTCCCCATCTAATGAAAGAGCGTGAGTCTGAGTATCTGACAATTTCTTTTCCTTTGTCTTTCTTTTGTATTGTAGTGTGAGGTTTCCCAAATGACTTAGGAGAAAGATACAATTGTTTTCCATTTAAAGTATTTGCAATAGAGTACTCTCCACAACCCATATCCTTTATTTGTAAGGAGGATGTCGTAGGCATATCTTTTTGTGTTTCTGTGATCTTTAACGTTTCCAACTGTATAGTGAGAGGTGCAGCCTGATTGATAGGTACCTGATTATCGACACTGTCTTTTAGATAATTACAATGTTGAAACGGATTTGGATCACCCTTTATGGTGATTTCAATACCATTGTATGGGAATTTGACACACTGATGAAATGTGGATGGTACTGCTTGCATGGTGTGGATCCATGGGTGGCCCAATAATATTGTTATATCCCAGCTCTCTGTCCAAGACTTGAAAAGCGACCTCTGTTGTTATTGGTCCTACTTGTATAGGTAATGTTACAATGCCTTTAGATGGACATTCTTCATCATCGTAAGCCTTGATGTTTATCCTTTTGGAAGAATCAATGCGAAGTTCAAAATATCCTAGTGCTTTGACCAGCTTTAAAGTACAAATGTTCAGACCAACTCCCCCATCTATAAGTACTCTTCTAATTCTTTTCTTGTGAATGTAAGCTTCCATATGTAGTGGGTCATTATGAAGCAATTTATCACTAGGAATATCTTGTTCTATAAATGCAATATGTGTACCTTGTGTCAGATTTCCTACCATAGACTAGAAGGCATGTTCATCTATATCTCTATCCACTACTGAATCTTGAAGTGCTTTGTCTAGTATAGCTCTATGATTGGGTGAAATACATAATAGTTCGAATAAGGATATATGTGCCAGAGTTTTCTTAAGTTGCTCAACTACATTGTAAGTCCCTACTACTGGTGGTTGATTTTGTGGTATCCCTTGCAAGGTTACCTTTGACCTGCGAGTAACCATTGCACAGTCTCTGTCTCTGGGAGTAATTGTGATTGAAGCAATTGTATCATTTGTATCATAGGCTGTCTTATCTAGATTTATATTAAATCCTTCTTCATAGTCCCAATGTGTATGTTTGACATTCATAATATGTTCAATGAGTTCTTCTTCAAACCAATCTGAGTGAGTTGGTTGATCCAAGCCCCAGTCTTGGAGACAAAGATTTGTATCATCATCATACTTTGGTCCTTTGGATATCATGCAAATTTGGTTGTCATCTTTATGAGTGTCTTGATATTGGTCCTCCTAATCAGGTTTTTCTTGTGAATCATTGTTTGTTGTATCTCCTAAACTAATGGCATGAATAGTGTAGTCGTATGAGACTTTCGTGTAGTTAGTCGTGTTGTCTTGGGTACCTGATGTGGTCACTTTTCCCTTGTCATGCTTAACAAAAGGATCCTTAAAAATCATATGATTTGTGTTTATTGAGGTCTTATCCGTATCAATTGTGATGTCCCCTTGGTCTATCATATCTTGGACCAAGTTTTTCAATTTGTAGCAACTTGTCGTTTTGTGACCTTTAGTCCTATGATAATCGTAGAAATCATTGTCATTCCACCATGTGGGTTTGAAAGGACCTGGTTCATATACTCTTACTTCAGGTAGAGTGATCATGTTTGCATGTATTAACTTTTCAAGCGTTGACTCAATAGGTTTTCCTAAAGGTGTGTAATTTCTTCTTGGAGTGTTTACCCTAGGGTATCTTGTGTTTGTATTTTGTGTAGCATTTACATTGGTTGAGGTTGTGTTATTTCCGGTGTGTGGATTTGTTGATTGACTCGTTCCCAGTGATAAAATGGGTTGAGTTCTGTTTATTGTTCTAGCGTCTACAATACCATCATTGGTCACATTTTTGTTTTTTAACCAAAACTTAGATTTGTCATTGTTTTTGGTATTGCCATACTTAATAAGACCTTGTTCTACCAAGCCCTTCTCACATTTGAGAGCCTTTTCTGTGATTTGTTTGAATGTGGTAAGACACTGCATTTGTATCGAATATTTTATCTTAGGAATCAAATTTTTTATAAACATATCCACTTGCTCTGTTTCTGGGATAATTGTCTTGCATCTCTTGTAGAGAGCCCTCCATCGTTGTATGAAGGATGCAAATGTTTCATTCTCGTATTGTTTAGCGGCACATAAATCCATCAAAGTAACCGGGGTGTCAATGTTGTGTGAGAAGTTTGCAATAAATTGTTTAGCTAATCCCCCCCATGACATGATGGTTGGTGGTAGATGTGAAAACCACTCTAAAGCCGGACCTCCCAGACTTTTAGGGAATAGTCTCATTAGGTAAGTATCTTCCAAGGCAACTTCTATACATGTCGTAAAAAATTCTCTGATATGATCTCTAGGATCACCCTTCCCTCGATATCTATCAAATTTGGGCATTTCAAAATGTTGTGGGAAAGGTGGCATGTACAATGTGTGATCAAATGGATAAGGACGTAAGTCCTGCATTGTGTAGCTCTTTTTATCGTTACCAGTTTGCATGGTCATCATCTGTTGTTGCAAACTCTGTACTTGATGTGTCAGAATATCTGTTGATGTCAAAGGTATAGCTTGTGTGTGTGTATGTCCCACAAAAGGATTCGTGGTTGCATAACTAGGAGGTTGTTGAAAGGTACCAAGATTATAACCTTGTGTGTTGTGTGTTCCAGTAGGTACTGTGAAATAGATGATATGTGAACCCGTGTTTGGTTGACTGGTACCTATTGTATTGGTAATACCTAGATTTGCATTTTGATAACTATATGTGGATCCCATAGAATAGGAAACTGGAGGTTGGGTTACACTTGTTGCTTGCATTTGAATAGGTGCTAAGATACTTGACATTATTGGTATTCTCTGTGATGGTATACTAGCATTGATCACTGAAGATGACACGCTTGTTTGAAAGTTTGTCTTTGTGTTGACATTTGTGGAAGAGGTACATTTTGAGGAAGACTAGAGGTCGTTGCTTGTATTTGCATCAAGGGTGGTGTTTGACTATTATCTTGACCTAAAGTTTTCCTGGTGGTAAAATCTTTGTGACATCAAAATCCTCAAGTAATTTTGCCCCATCTTGTATTAACAGCAAAAGATACTTGTCCCTATCACTATGTATAAGTGCATCTAGGATCATGAGGACATGCGGGTCTTGTTGTGCGGACTCAATTTCTTCCTTTGTCAGATGTTGTAATTCATTTATGGTGGACATTGTCTGTGCACCTGAGTGTTGACCTGTCGACATGTCCATGTTCCAAGTAGGGTTTATAGACTGTGTGTTGTTTGGGTCCATTATTCCTTTTTCTTTCTAGGACCTTGTGATGGGCATCTAAAATTGCATATATGATGATGGTTCTATGCAAGATGATGACCTAACACTAGATAGTAGACGTAAATATGAGGTATGCAATACTATACTAGACTCTCTATTGATGATTTTGATGTGAGACCTTTTTAGCCTTTCTAGCTTTCTCGAATGCAAGTCTTTCCATTTGTTGACGAAGTTGTTCAGCCTCAATCTCTCTATCAATCGTACAGGAAATCCTAGACTCAATATCTATCTCATATTTAACTCCCATATATTGGGGTGTGCTTCTTCTTAAATCCCAAGCTAAGTTAGCTAGACCATCAATGATTTCTCATTGATCGTCGTTTGGAACTAGATTAGGTTGCTCGAAGGGTAGCAAACCATCACCAGGGAGACCCGTGAAGGTACATGCTATGAACCTATAACTGATAATGGACTTAGATGTATATGAGGTCTAGGTGAAGACGTATATGATAAATGGTGGACTATGCAACTAATATGGATGATAATGAGGACGTAAGTGGGACTATGCAAAAGACTATGGACGATAATGAGGACATAAATGGGACTATGCAAAAGACTATGGACGATAATGAGGATGTAAATGGGACTGCCTATGGTCACAAGTATGTAAGGACATTTTGAGAATCAGTTTCAAAATGGACTTTGTTTTTGGTAACTTTGTGTGTAGGACAATGTTTTGCAGTTTTCCAAATCTGAGAACAATGGTTGGTAGGTATGTATACCTGACTAACTCAAATTTCATACAATCTCAGAAAATTCGGAGATACGTGGGATAGGGCCTAAAATAGCCCAAGGGACTGACTCAATACTGGTCTATCACAACGATACATAAAAAATCATGGAATACAATCTTAGGCTGGCTATGGGACACCATTCAGTAAGGCCCTTACAATAAAATACCGAAACAAAATGAACAGATAGAGAGTCTGGCAGCACTGGCTCCACTCCATGACACACACTTCTCGGGCATGCCAGTCTCTCTTACCTTGAAGATCCGAAGATCTTTTAGCCAAGGGATTCCTATATCATAGTGTAAGGTACATGAAGGGTATCTATGGGGTACGATCTGCACTCCTGGAACCACTGAATGTAGGATTTTTGGCAACTAATTTGGTTCTTAGTATTAGGTTTCGAGGGGTCTCGATCCAACGATGGATTCTCAGAGCAAGCCACTTAAAGCTTTAGTTGAGCTTATCGGTCCAGGGAAAGCCCCCACATACGTCGAATTCACTCAACACTCTAGTCGCCTGACCAGTATATTTATGTAGCGGCTCGAAAAACCCGCTCGAGAGTATGCTGGGAGAGATGATATCCCCAACGCATCCCAATTCTAAGTACCTTTGTGGGGTGATGAAATCCCCAGTCAAAGATACCCCTCACTACGTAGAACAAAAAGAAAATTTGGATGTCGTTGTCACCTTCCTTCTTTCTCCCATGGGCCCGATGGCAGGTAGAAAGTCAGTTAGTGCAACAGTAGGTCCACCCCAGACACAATGAAAAGTTATTTTCCCTTAAGACAATGAAAAATGATTTAATCTAATGCAGCTTGATTCACGTTCATTTTATAGCCCAAATTTAGGTGTTAGATCTGCATGTGCATGTCAATTTTAAACACCAAATCCAAGAATGAAGGCATACATGTCAATTTTAACCATTTGTTGATTTTTAAGCACCAAAAACCAAGTGTGAGATACACACATGTCAATTTTAGCCCATGTTCATTTTAAACACCAACAACGAAGTGTGAGATTATCCATGCATGTCCTTTTTAACTGTTGTTGATTTTAAACACTAAAAATTGAAGTGTGAGAATATCCATGCATGTCCATTTTAACTGTTGTGAGATGTGCATGCAAAATTACTAATCTAATCCTCTCTGTGAATCCACCACAGGCTGTAAACAGAAGATTAGTAGCAAAATAAACCAACAGAAAATAGAAACTGAGAACTTGACAGAGGCGATTGCGTAATACTACCTGAGCGATTGTGTGATACTTACTGAGCGAATGTGTGAATCTGATAGAGTGAATGCATGAATCTGACAGAGCAAATGTGTGACGTTATCTACTCAATTGCGTAGCACTAACAAGTCGATTGCGTGACAAAATGCAGACAACAACAAAAAAATTAGAAAAATACAAGAAAACTAAACCCGATCAGGAACTTGCGAAACCAATTGTGAAGCCCTAGCCAAATCCCTCATCATCCATTCAATATTGATTATATCATATTTAACTATATAAGAAAGAACTAGGCTATTATATCTGTCTAAGACCAGTTGTTCTTCCGAATCCTGTATCAATTTTTCTGCCTAGAGAACTTTTTGATATCATTTGGCTTCTCTCCTTTGTTGTTTCGTCCTTCTTGCACCTGAAATCTTGAACTGAACTTTTCTTACCATAAACTGTGTTAATCAAATCCTAAAGTTAAAAAGTAATTTTGATCCCGGATTAACCAAATTTAAGACATAATTATACAGAACTGATATCAAACAAAAGAAGAAAAAAAACAACAATTAACCCTGCGGATGCGTGACCCAGAAAGGGTGATTGCATGATTTGGACAGGTCGATTGCATGACCCTGTTAGAGAAAATGCGTGACCCCGAAGGGTCAAATGCGTAATTTTGTCTATGCTATTGTGTGATGATGTAAGCTCGATTGCGTGACGGAAATTTTTTTCTCGAAATTTGTGCAACCTGAAAAAAAAAGAACAATCCGTACAGTCTGCAAAAATCACACAGAACACAAAAAAAGGTTAAATTGTTGTTAGTTCACATCGGGTTCACCAAAATGTGGGATGAAAAATTCATTCAATTCTTTATCAAAGCAAAGTAAAGTAATCTATTAGAAACAAGGGAAATCACGAGTCCCTTTCCTAATTAGAATTTAACAAACAATACAATGAAATAATGCAAGATCAAATAAAATAGGAATTATAAATCAATTCAAATAAAACTCCCTATTCCAAGATTTGCATATTGCTTCCATTGCTCTTCTCCTCTTCGTGGTATGATGGCTCTCAGATATTGCGTTGGTAACCTGCAAGTGACACAAAGATTCAAAGTTCGTGATCATTGAAAATGGAGATTGGATGCTCAATTTATAGATAATTGGTGAAGATTGATTGAAAGGTGGAACAGAGTGATCAAGAGGTGTGACCTCAGGTGAGCTCAAATGCAAGTTGATAGTTGAACTGCTGATTGTGGGAGTAAAATTCAATAGATTGAATAGATTAATTGAGTCAACTGATTGAGAAAAAGCTGATTGAAGGAAGAAAAAGAATGATTGGAGGAAATAAAGAGGATGACACAAAGAGCTTAATTTAAAAAAAGCTAATTGAAAGATGAAAATAGAGGTTGGAGGGATAAATGATTTAATTAATTAATTGATTGAATTAATTAATTTAGCGTGTGCTTACATTTAGATTTAGATTATTAATTTAATCTTTGCATGAGATATTATTCAAATAATTGAATTAATAAATTCAATTTAGCATTTGAATATATTTAGAACTTAACTTTGATTTTCAATTTGGTTTTTGAAATCATGCACATGTATTTGAATTTGGAAGAAATTAGAAGGATGTGAAATTAAATGAAATTAGAATTTGGGGATTTGAAATTGGAAGAATTAATTAGTTAATTAAATAATTTAAAGAAACTATTTAATTATTTTAGAAATGAAATTTAATTAAATAATAAAGATTATTTAATTTAAAGTATTAAATCACAATTAATTAAATAATAAATATTTAATTAATATTTAGAAAAGGGTTGAATGATTAGTTGATTAGAGATAGAAATTGAATAATTAGTAATTTATTTAAATAATAAAGATTATTTAAATTGGGGAATTAATCAGAATTAATTAAATAATAAATATTTAATTAATATTTAGAAAATGATTGAAATGATTAAATGATGATAGAATAAGAAATAGAATAATTAGTAAGATAATGAGAAAATATGAAATTAGAAGAATTTAGAAGAATAAGTTTAATTGATTTAATTAACTAATAAAGATTATTTAATCAATTAGAGGAATAATTAGTACATGATCAATAAGACATTTTTAGGTGTCTACAATTAGATTGATGGATTATCACATTACACATTTTTGTGAATATTGAGCTCTCATCTTTTTGAGCATGTTTTATGTGTATTTGTTTTTCTGTTATTGCTTCATTGCTTCTCCTTGTAACAGGTTATTTAGCTTGCAGAGATATTTTGGGCTCTCGTGGTGTTGTATTTCTCAACTCTCACATGGTATCAGAGCTTCAAATCTATAGCTATCTATTCTTGTTTTGAGATTTTTTGCATTGGAAGCAGATCTGGGTTTTAGGAAGTTTTTTTTATGCACCTAGGGATAGGCCTTTTTTTTAGCACTTTGGGCCTTAACGGACCTCACCATCGTGCTCAAAAGGCCCAAAAACCCCTATGGTCATAAAAAACTTGACCATTTTTGGCTCCTGAGCCTCTGGGGGTATTTTTCCTCCAGTACCAGGTCGTACGGCCCTGGCACGCAGTTTGAGAAAAAAATTCAAAATGCCTTTTTACGGCATGCAGGCCGAATGATTTTTTTTGGAAAAAAATATTCAAAAAATCAATCAAAAAAATCAAATAAGCGAAGGCTTTTTTCAAAAAATCAAAAATCATTTTTTTGGGGGGTTTCCCCACAATACGCAGGGTACCTGGGGCCCCCTGGCTACCGTCGGACTGCTGCAAGACTGTACGTGCAGGCCCCTTGCCGGTCGTCGACCTCCGCCGCCCCCATCGATTCTTTCCCTTGCCAGCGACCGCCCTCCAGCCCCGCCGGCCCCCACTAGCCACCATAGTAGCCTCGTCGGCCTCCCTGCTGCCGACCGCCACAACAACCCCGCCAACACCCTCCCTACCCCATCATCGCCAGCGTTCTCCCTGCTGCCGACGCCCTCCCCGCCACCATTGGTGCTCTTCACCGACTACCACCACAGCTTCGCCCGCCACTGTTGCACCGTCTGTCGGACACCACTGCACCACCCACCCGCCACCGAAGCGCCGCCCATAGGCCACCTCCACCTGCCTGCGACCAGACAGCCACCCCTTTTGCCTCTTTTGGGGGGGTTGGGTTTTTTGTCATAACTTGGGCAAACGGAGAATTTTTTTCGAAAACAAATAGGTGTTGGAAAGCTGGTTCTGAGTTGGACCTCATGGTGTTGGAATGTTTTTCCAATTTTTTCTGTTTGACTGTAATTTTTTCCAGTCAAAGTGGGGTCTCTTTTTGCACTTCCGGGGCCGTAGAATGAGCATTTGAACTCTGTTTTTTGAAAACTTTATATTGTTTGAAATCTTGTTCTGTGTACTTTCCAGCCACATGGGTTTACTTTCCCGATTCTTCTCTAGGGATATTTTATTCAGTTTTTTTCTTTTCAGCACTATGGTAAATATCTTGGTTGTTTTAGGTCCTAAGATCTCTTCTTTGAGTAGGATGTCTCATTTTTTGTTCTTCTTTTTATTTCCAGTCTTATTATCATTGTAGAATTTCATTAATGCAAACACATTGAGATAAAGTGTCATCATGCATTATTTACTTGGGATCTTGCACATCTTGTGCCTTATTGTACATGCACTACTTATAAAGTGCCATGAGGGGGTTGATGTTTGCCTTTTGTTTGTCATCTACCTTTGTCCAGTGAGTGTTCCTTCCATGACATTTGCCTCATGATGTGTGTCAAGTGAGTGTTCCTTCCACGACACTATGTACTTTCTCTGCACCTTTGATGTTCCTGGTTCTTCGTCGTGCAGTTTTTGTTGGCTGTTCTTTTTAGTGTACTTGTCCCTCTCCCTTTTTCAGCATTATGGGGAGGTTTGTCCTATTGGTTCTAATGCTTCATTGGTTCAATTGATCAACTCTTCAGGCTTTGGTTTCTCATGCAATCTGTATCTTTGAGTTCAATTGTTTGCCTTTATTTGCCATCTGATTCGAGTAGTGTCATTTGAGGGCACTCATACATATTATAGTCTTTTCTACCTGGTCATGTTCTATTTCAGTGGAGGTTACAGGAGTTATTCTTCGACAGTGTTTGCAGGTTCTTCATGCTTTAGTGATTCTTCTAATCTTCTCTTGTTCCTATCTTTTTCGAACATTCTTGTTTGGAGGCTTTTTCAATCCTTCTTCTTGCTTTTTCCATCTCTGTTTGGAGTAGAGTTTTTTTCCCACGTAGTTTTCTCTATTTCTCCAGTTCATAGAGATTTGGTTGTATTTGGGTACCTGATCAGGCCTTGTTGTCAGGACCCATCTTTCTTGCTTTCAGTAGTTGTTCTAGGTTTTAGCTTCTCCCTAAGTCTAGCTTAAGGGGGGGTGTTAGAGTATTCGGGTCTTTACTTGATTAATTAAACAAAATTTGTTTAATTATTTAAGTTATCTTTATCTCTTTTACACTTAAGATAACTTTAGGTGCATAATAATTAATTCTTTTGTTAATTATTATGTGCAAGCCTAGGTTTTCCTTTTTAGGGTTTCTTGACCTATTAGAGGTTAACTCTTTTCTTTGTATCATTAGATTGATGGATTATAACATTACACATTTTTGTGAATATTGAGCTCTCATCTCTTTGAGCATATTTTATGTGTATTTGTTTTTCTGTTATTGCTTCCTTGCTTCTTCTTGTAATAGGTTATTCAGCTTGCAGAGATCTTTTGGGCTCCTCTAGTGTTGTATTTCTCAACTCTCACAATGTAGCGTGTGAGTCATGATTTGAGTTTGGAATTTGTAATGAATGTAACGTGTTGATCTTATCGATGATGTGTGTTATGGTATGGTCTACTTCTCATTCCTTTCCACCATCAAAATGTTTAGTGTTGACCTATTTTAGAGCTTTGTCTTGGTCGACTTAGAAGATTATGTTTCCCAAAGACAATATATATATATATATATGAGGATTATCTGAATGATTTAGTGTGGAAAAAGTGTGGCATTGTTATTGAAGATATGCGATATTGAAAAGGAAGGATCTAATTATTGACGATGTGTAAAGTGTGTTGGTGTTGAGGCACCAGAAGTAGTTTTGATTTTGCAGAGTGTGTTACAGTGGTGGATTACCTTTCTTTCTCTCTTAATTTCTTTCTTCGACAATGAGACTTTTTTTGGATAGTGAGCCCTCCTGCAGTGAGCATTTTGGCAGTGAGCCACTCTTTGTAAAAATCACCTTAACTGGTGTCACCTTAATCGGTGTTAAATTGAGAACTAACATTCTATGTGGTTTTTACCTTCTTGGGTTTTCCACATCATATCTGGTGTTCATTATGTGATGTCTTGTGTGTATGTGTTTTCATGTTATATCTACTTTAATTAATTCTGATGGTTATTTCAAATGTTGAAAGCATTGAAGAAATTGTTTAAGTTGTCAACTGATTCACCCCCCTCTCAGTTGCTCGGATATTCAACATATCATCCATGGTATAATGTTACAGTAGTGCAATTCTCCATCATGTGGATTGGTAGCTAGAATTGAAAATTGAATGGGGACATCGAGTAACAATACGTCATATTGAAAAATCAATGAAACATGAAAGACGAACCTTCATAGTCTAATGTTTAACATCGATTGTGCTTAACAACTTTAAAAGTAATGTTTACAAGAAGAGCATTTGAAGTATCAAGATCTACAAGAATGGGTACAAAATTTGTGTGTGAAATTTGTATTGTCATGATCAACAACCAAGAAATAGCTTGGAGTATTGCTAATAGCTTCAAAACATGCATCCAACCAAAATTAGAGTAGAAGCTAAATGGAAGATGAATTCATATAAGTTTAATCATAAAAGGTTTCAACTGATGGATTAAAATTGGATGCCACGATTTGAGCAATGAGAACATCCTAACCCCAAATCCAATATTTTCCACATAGAATAACATGTCAATCTTTTCAAATAAAAAATAATTATTAAAAACCACAGGTATGGGGGTATATTCATTCAATAAAGGCATCTAGCCATAAGTGATCCATTTGTGTAGGTTTGGAAGAGCAATCCACAAGCAATTAATTTTTTTTAATTATGTCATGTTTGGTGAAAAAAGCTTTTCACTCTAAAACTTCATTTTGCAAGCCCTTCGAAAAAAAAACATGAAATTTGGAATGACAAATGATGGGTTTGGATTCCTCTTCATAGAGAATTTAAAGTAGAAAGTAGCGGCATTAAAGGTGAAATTTGATCAAAATTGATGCAACATGATTGGAGCTAGGAAATGGAATTTTGGGACTCAATTAAGATGAATAATAGATGATCCACGAATAGAATTAGGGAAGGGAAATGCCAACAAAGTACCACATAATCCATGTCCAACATTGGCACATATAATTCTTGTTCTCCGTAGTGGCTAGAAAGTCATAAATGATGGAACCATTTGAAAGATCATCCACACTAAAGTAGCCAAATTAATTGTCAAAAACCATAAATGCAAAAAAAATAGACAACCCAAAAAAAATCAAGATCATAAAGCTATACACGCACACATATACACATATATGTATGCGTATATGTGTGTGTGTGTATAAATGTATGCGTATGTATATATACATATGTGTTGGTGTCTATATGTGTGTGTGTGTGTACATGTATATATATATATATATATGTATATATACATACATATATATATATACATACATACATGTATATACATACATGTACGTACATACATACATATATATATATGTCTGTGTATGTATATATGTATATGTATATGTATATGTATATGTATATATATATATATGTGTGTGTGTGTGTATATGTGTATATATGTATACGTATATGTGTATGATGCTCTGTGAAATGGGGGAAGGTTCGACTAGAACCTGTGGTGGAATAACACACAAAAACACAAGAAACAATGATCAAAGTTAGTGTTATTCAATCAAAGACTAATCTAAGCAAGCATATCAAAAGAGACACCAAAAATAAAGTAAAACATTTAACTACAAATGTAAATGCAAGAAGACATCTCCAAATGCCTTCTACCATGCTCTTCGCTCCTTGTCCTTTGTTCCTCTCCTCTCCCAGTTCCAAACTAGTGTAGCTATCAGCAGTTTTTTGCACTATAGATGCTTATGGAGGTTCAAGATTGAAATGTTTATTCTAAAATGCTATGCAAATGTGGATAAAAGCTAATATTAGATGCTATGATGCTAAAATGATTTATTTTAGGCCAAAATAACAAGATATTAGTGATTTATGCTAAATGCTCTCTAGAATTCACTATAACTTAGATGCATACAAGTTTTCAGGATCTGAATTATGAAAAAATGGGCTCTATTTATAGAAAAATTGGAGCAATGGATGGTTGAGATTGAGTAATCTCAACAAGGGTCAGGATTGAATGATATTCAATCCATGTGAGGGCTTTCAACCCAATCTCAGGATGACAAGTGTCAATGTGAGATAGGTTGAGAGGAGAGGGAATAAGCATTAAATGTTTGACATGACCAGAGAGTTAACTTTGGAGTTAAGGTCAAGGTTGGGTTGAGTGAATAAATTATTTATTCAAAGAATAAGCTTTTATCCAATGGATAAACTCTTGTGCAAAAGCAAAAGGGATAACCATGGTCAAAGCAATAAATGCTTAAGGAGACACATGAGTGCAAGTTGAATTAACCATAAATGGTTATGTAAGAGCCATTAATGGTCATGTAAGAGCCATTAATGGTTTTGGAAGACTTTAGAGGTTAAATTATTGAACACACAAATTATTAAATGTTTTTCAAAGACTTTGAAGTCTTTGAGAAGTGACTCCAAGTTGCTTAGGAATGTGACAATAATTAGGGGATGGATTAGGTTAATTAAGAAGGGGTTAGAAGAATCTAGAAGGGGGTTTAGGAGTGCAAGTGGATTTGGTGGGTGAGGGAAAATAGGATTTTAAATAAATAATTTTTATTTAAAATGGTTGTGCAACTTGCGTTTGTAGGAAAATGCAAGTGGGTGAAGGATAAATGTGATTTAAATAAATGTTAATTTATTTAAATGTGAGATGGGATTTTGGGGGATTTAAATAAATTTAAATGTGAGAGAAGATTAAATTAAACAAATATGATTTATTTATTTAATTAATGGACTAAATTTGGTTAAGTGAATTAAATCAAATAAATTGAATAATTTATTTAATTAATAGGAGAAGAGGGTTTAAGATGAATTAATTAAATATTAATTTAATTAATTATTGATTGATGGTTAAATAATCAAATAAATACTCAATATTCATTTAATTAAGTGGACAAATTTATGTGACTACATTTGCCCCTCTTTGAGGCGGTGTAGTTTTATTGCGTTGTTTCAAAGAAAGAAAAATAGGATGTGAAGAAATGCTCCATAAAGTGTTAATTTAATGGGTGGTATGCCCCCTCGAGAGATGGGCCGAGAAATTTTGAAAAAATTGGGTAATATCTCCATAAAGAATGAAAATTGGCAGGGTGATAGAAGAGAAAAATTTAGCAATGCTGGTGAAAAATAGAAGAAATTGGAGATGAAATGGAGAAATGAGAGGCTCGGGAAGTTCATGGGGACCATGGCGATGAGCGGGGAAAAATTTGGGGTGCCATGAAGGGTTTATATGGGGAGAAAGGGGTGAAAACGGGTTCATTTGTATCTGCGACCATAGTGAAATTGTAGCTCTGATAGTGACGTTCTGGAAGAGCAAGGAGTAGTCGGGATGTCGGTTCCCATTGTAGAGCACCGATTAGAGTGAGTCCGTCGATTTCAGCGGCCAGACGACTACGGACCAGCGGTATGTGAATTTGAATTTTTGAATTTTATGCATTTTTTATGTGTTTTAGCTAAGTCCAAGTTGAGTTGAGGCAATAGCGCTAGAACTTTATTTTGACGCTTTTGTCAATTTAATTAGTGCTATTGTGTCACAATGGAACTATTGTGTGGTTGCTTTAGTGCTTCTGTAAAGGTTGGTGCTATTACCCAAGTGTTTGAACACTATTGTTTGCTTAGCGCTATTGAGTAGTTGATTGAGCGCTATTGTTGTTAAGTAGCGCTATTGCATAGCTAATGTAACGTTTTTGTGGTTTGAGCGCTTTTGCATAGTTTATTAAGCACTTTTGTTAGGGTATTAGCGCTATTGTTAGGAGATAGCGCTTTTGTGCAGGAAAATAGATGTCTTAGTTTGTGTGGACAAAAATCTCCCGATGCCAATGATGGATGGATGGAGAGACGAAGGTGAGAGTTGTTTTGAACCATAGGAACCTTGATGAGACTTAGATCATTAGGATAAATGTTTGTTGAAGTTTAGGTGTGCCATGATTGCTTACCTGTTGAGACCCGAAGATACTTGATCAAAGTATCTATTGATAGTCTAGGTTTAAACTTAAGAAAGTTTGAAACAAAACAACTGATGATGACGATTGATGCACTTGTGTAGGAGGATCTGCGCGTCTTACAGTTGCGCAAGAGACATCCCGCCACACAAGGGTTGCGCGATAGGTTGACTGAGGCCGAGGTGGATTGCATTGCAGCGACCGTCTTATACGATATGATGTATATGCTCATGATTCAGATGAATCACGGTTTGATTACAGCATTGGCAGAGTGCTGGCATAGTGAGAAATGCACGTTTCACTTGGCGCAGGGGGAGATGACTGTGACACTAGAGGATGTATGGTGCATCCTGCATATTCTCATTTGAGGTGAGTTGGTGACGTATGACAGAGCGTGGGGGACCCTAGCGGTGCAGAGATTTTTTGATAAGGATGTCTTTATTGATGATGGATCGATAGCCTGGGAGGACATAGCCATATTGTATGAGTCGTTACCAGCAGTGCTATCAGAGATTGTGGGGGGACTACTGTGCCCAGATCGACAATCACATGGACTTGTTGTTGGTTAGGGTCAGGTGATTGAGTAGATGATGATAGAGGGGACCTAGTTTGCATGGGGACAATGTGTGCTAGCGCACTTATATCAGGAGCTGCATGAGGTAGTATACCGAGGGAGGGGTTTTTTGGCAGTGGGAGTCACGCTGCTGCATATTTGGGCATGGGATCACTTACCAATTACCCAACCAGTTAGTCTGAGATTTCGGGCAGTCGACCAACCATATGTATATATGTATAGCGGTATGATGAGTCAGCCCCACCTGGGGAAGTTACAGTGGTGGTGGCAGGCACTGGATGATCTGGATGCAGTGATCTGGAGACCATATATTGAGTGTGAGCCCTGGGAGGATGATGCGGAGGCGTTGCCGTATGTGTTCATGACCTGATTCCTCATTGGGAGGACAACCTACCATGTGGAGAGACAGTTGCCTAGTAGATTTTTGAGACAGTTTAGACAGCGACAGGGTTTGCCCAGGGGATCGGGAGAGTATGCCAGGGTGGTCCGAGAGAGGTAGGCATGGGGGCCAATATTACCTTATGATCAGGCATTAGTAGAGTTTTAGATGCTACAGGCGAGACCATGGAATATACGGTCGAGGATGGTAGATGCAAGGGTGTCAGAGGAGTATACGCAGTATATGGCGGCACATCCGATTCTTCGGATATCAGATCCGGCAGAGCCGATTCCAGAGTTTGAGGAGGGTAGGGGATGAAAACGGAGAGGACCTATAGTAGATGGACGAGGGAGAGGGGATGGTGGTGATGGAGAAGGTGGTGATGGTGGAGGAGGAGGGGGGATGGTGGATGTGGTGGTGGTGGTCGAGTTCAGTGGAGAGGGAGAGGCGGTTTTCCATTGTGAATATCACAGGGACCTTTGATGCAGGGAGGAGTTAGATTGGGTGGGAGAGGTATGGGAGAGAGGGAGGTATCAATGGATAGAGGGGAGGGAGCCACTGGAGAGGGAGTGATAGGCGAGGCACGTATGGAGACAGTGGAGGGAGCCACTGGAGATCTTTAGGACCATATGATATTATATTTGCAGACTCGACTTACAGCAGCTAAGACACGAGTGGAGGATATGGAGGCGGAGGTTGCAACTAGAGACGTGCAGTTGTTTGCATGAGAGTCAGATCTGACTATAGTGTTGCGGGAGAGAGATCAGGTCATGGACAGGGTGATCCAGTTGCAGGAGAGAGTGAGGGTTTTGGAGGGAGTACAAGGACAGGGGCCATCTATGGAGGCATTAGCGAGGGAGGTACGGAGAGCAGGTGGAGAGGTTGATTACTGGCGGGGCCTATATGAGCAGGAGGTGCCATCGATTCGATAGGCACTGAGTTATTCACAAATGCGTCGAGAGAGATCAGAGTGGTCTCAGAGGATGCAAAGTAGTGGGGGTGTGATGGGTCCTCTACGGAGAGATAGGTCAGGTGATGCAGGAGCTAGTGGGGGTTTGATGGGTCCTCCATGGAGAGATAGATCAGGTGATGCAGGGACTAGTGGGGGTGCAGGTGGTGATGGTGGTGCAGCATCAGGTCAGAGTGGCATTTGAGAGAGCATTTTGCATATTTTGATATTGTTATTTTGGACTATACCTTGGATGGCTCTTGGTAGTTGATTTTATGGACTTCATTGTACTCTGATACATGAGATGATATATATGAGGAGATCCCATATTTTGTGATGATATGCATGTTGATATGTATGGATTTTATGCAGAATGATGATCTTATGAGTTATGCTTAGATGGATACTTGTACTTGCTATATGTATGTGTTTATGAGATGATTCCTATATGCATGTTTATGATGATCTATGCTAACATGTGAATGCAGGTTGATACATGTTTGCATTGATGTTATTGGGATAGAATGTCTGATGTATGTAATGCCATGATGGTTATGTATACATAATAAAAATGATGGTTTTTTTATGGTATAGATAGTATTTTGTGTTTTATATTAATACAATGATGGGATAATGATATGCAATGATGTTAATGTAATGTTTTTGAGTGAATGATTTATTTATGGATATGTATCTAGATGGTTTAAAAATGAATGTATATGTGGATAAACAAATGTAAAGTACAAATGTTTAAATGATGATTTCTAAATTGATGCATATGTATAATGTATGAACTAATGTTTGAGACAAATGGTTTTATGATTCTAAATGTCAAAATATGATGAAGTAAAATGATAATGTGATGATGATGCAACTCATGAATAACTGCATCTTAATGCAATTAAAAGGGATAATGAATGCAATCTAATGAATCCTAAGTGAGATAATATGAGTATAAGAATATACTAAAATGGATGAATGAATGCACTTTAACTAATGAATAGATAAATGAATGCATGCAATTATGGAAACCTAAACAAATGTATGATACATAAGTGTTGAAATGATGATAAATGATGATCACTAACTGATATTTAAATGAATGTATAGTATTGAGTAATCATGGTAGGAAATGCAAATAAGGACAATTATTTATGTAAGTGAATCTAAATGTCATGAGGGTAATAATGAAAGAATATAATGATACTAGTGCAAGTAAGATGAGAATGAACTATATGGGGTAAAGTGCAACTAAATGATATTAAATGCACGCTAATGAATGGCTAAAGAGTAATGCAAATGTGACTAAAATGTAATGAAATGATGATGTGATTTATGATAGATGAATGCAAGGTTGTTTAAACATTGCATGATGATGTGATGATGTATCAGAGAGCTCTGTCGTGATTGTATCCAAGATCCACTCATTTTTCCACAAAAGTTCAGTTTTGTTCATACTTGCCTATAAAACCATGCTTATAAATAAATGAATGAGTAAATGGATGGGCGATATGCAACAAAATGCAATATATAAACAGATGAGATGAAATGGCGATCCATAGTGCTCTATTTTCATCATTGAGCTTTAAAATGTTGTAAGAAAATACAAGCAACTTGACATAATGATTCAAGATGACCAGAGTATTCCTTACATGGACTTTGATATAGCAAGTTAATACATTCAACTTGATATAATGGGTCAAGTTGACCTAAGTATTGCTTGCGGAACAAACAAGGATTATCTCCTTTCATGCATGACTTGGATCGTCCTCCTTGATCTTGGGCTGATCATATCCTGAGACAAGTTCATACCGTAATAAGAGATAAAAACCTTTATCTAGTTTGGATGAGGTAGGAGGAACCAAAGAAAGAACATTGTATCTGTAAGCAAATGACATATATAAAGAATAAAGAATATGGATCCTCAATAATGGTTCATTCTCATATGGTCGAGGTATACGCTATAGTTAGCAAGCCGTAGTGATCTATGACTGTGTTTCGCATAAGATCACGTAGCTTAGTGAACTTCCCACATAGACACCATTAGGACATGCCCCAGTACTTCATCAGAATAATGCACCGAAGATACTCAAACAATGTTGTAGAAACCTGATATGAATAAATAACCCATAAATCAACCAAGTATTTGATAGCTTAAACATAATTTTCTTGTCAAAGAAAATGTTATCTTGTTTTGGTTTTGGTAAGGAAGGATGCATCCTTATGGAAGACAGTTTGTGTGTGGATGTTGATTGTTTGGTTGATCAGATGAGTGGTCATTGTTTGGAGTATGTCACAATGTTTGCATGTTATCTGCTTTGAAAAATGTATGTACAGGGTGTTGCCATGTTTTTGTTTGTTTTGATGTTTTCTGATGTTTTTGGATTTTGTGAGATAGTTTTTCCAATGTTTTTGGATTTTGATGATTGTTTTCCAATGTTTTTGGTATTTTGTGAGATAGTTTTGAATGAAGAACTCAATGAATCACAAAAATAATGTATAATCCACTTCCATCAACTAGATTAAGGGCATTACCCCCAGTTTAGGCATGACTATAAAAAAGGCAGGATGCCAGACGCATGAAGTACTATCCTTGATTGCAGATCAATAAAAAGCCATGACTTTGGACAGATGGAGGAATGGATGAAATAAATGTGATCGCAACAAGTCTGAAAGACAATGGAGCCATAGCCTTTACGAGTGGCACCTATTTGCCAGGTTTTCACCATCGTACTTACCCAAGGTGCCACCAGAGTGGTTGTTCACCGTTTAGATGCATGATTTTTCTTTACTATGTTGATGTTTTTGTATTTTCTTCAGGACATTTTTCTGAATGTTTTTGGTGTTTTGCCAGTATGTATGGGAGCTTGATCCTCTATGCAGCTCATGTATAAAACTTTTTAAGGTGCATGTTGTTGATTGGATCTGCTAGCGGTTCTCCTTCTGAAGTAGCCAACTGATATGCCCTAGACCCAACCAATTTGATTCAAACTTTCCCTGATGTTCGCAGTTTGGTTGGTTATGAGGATTCTCTCAAAGAACAAGATCACCTACCTCAAATGTGCGAGGTCTAACTCGATGATTATAGCTTCTGCTCATGCACTGTTGATAGGCTTCGAGGTGATTGTATGTAGCTTATCGCTTCTCATCAAGTAGCTCTAAATCTTGAAGACGGGATACTTTGTATGCTTCATCATCGATGAGATTGTGCAAGGAAACCCGTAATGATGGTATCTCGACCTCAATAGGTAAGATAGCTTCTGCACCATAGACCAGTGAGTAGGGAGTTGCACATGTAGGGGTTCTAATGCTAGTTCGATATGCCCATAGTGCTGGATTTAATTGAACATGCCAATCATGACCAACATCATTGACTATCTTCTTGAGGATTCTTAATATGTTTTTATTTGATGCTTCGGTCTGACCATTGCCTTGTGGGTAATAGGGCGTGGAAAAGCGGTGTTGGATGTGGAACTTCTCACAGAGCTCATAGACATCCTGATTCTTGAAAGGAAGACCATTATTTGTGATGATGGACATGGGTACACCATACCGACAGATGATGTAATTGAGGATGAATGAGGTGATCTGCTTGCCGATGACTTGGGTAAGTGGAACAACTTCGATCCACTTTGTAAAGTATTCGGTGGCGGTAATAATGAATTTATGGCCGTTGGATGAAGATGGATGGATTTTACCCACAAGGTCAAGTCCCCATTGACAAAAAGGCCATGGTGTTGTGATCGGTTGTAATTCATGTGCTGGTGCATGTATCAGGTCTCCATGAACTTGGCATTTTTTGCACTTTTTGACAAATTAGTAGGAGTCTTTTTCCATGGATGGCCAATAGTATCCAGTGCATAGGAGTTTCTTGGCTAGTGACAGACTGCTTGCGTGAGTTCCACAAATTCCTTTATGTACCTCTTCCAAGGCCTTTGTTATCTCATCCTGTTCCAGACATCGAAGGAGAGTACCATCAAGACTGCGTCGATATAGGGTTTCAGCAATAATGGTATATCGAGCGGTTTGGCGAATGAAGGTTTTACGTTGGTTATTTGATTGGTTAAGAGGAAGTGTGTGATTGCGGAGGTAGGTGTAGAATTCATCGTACCATGGGGATTCATAACCAATAAGGTGACATATCATCTTGGATTCGGGGATATCATAAGCAGGAATCCAAAGTTGTTCTACCAAGAACTCATAGCGTGTTGAATTATGTGGAAGATCTAGGAGAGATGTGATGGTAGCCATAGCCTCAGCAACTCAATTCTAATCTCTTAGTATATGCTCAAAGGTGATAGTAGTAAATGATGCCTTTAATTTGTCCACCATTTGTTTGTATGGCATGAGTTTGTCATCCTTGGTCTGATATTCATCTGTTGCTTGTCGAATGACCAGTTGGGAGTTGCCATATACCTATAGTTCTTGTAACTTCCATTGTATGGCTAGCCTGAGTCCCGTGATCAAGGCCTCATACTCTGCTATGTTGTTGGTGTATGGAAATGTGAGTTTGTAAGATTTCAAGATGTTGTCACCTTGAAGTGTGATAAATAGAATGCCTGCCCCTGAACCATGCCTAGTGTATGAACCATCAAAGTATAGCTTCCATGGTTGTACTGACGTGATCATGAATATCTCTTCATCTGGAAAATCAAAAATGAGAGGATGATCACCTATGAGTGGTGCATCGGCCAACTAATCTGCAATGACTTGTCCTTTGATAGCCTTACGGTCCACATACTTGATGTCAAATTCACTTAGAATCATCACCCATTTAGCTAAGCGACCTGTCAATGTTGTTTGCTAAGTAAATACTTGAGTGGATCGATCTTTGCAATTAACTGTACTTTATGTGTTAACAGATAGTGTCTCAGCTTAGTGGCTGCCAAGATTACTGCTAAGCAAGCTCTCTCAATAGGTGTGTAATTGAGTTCATAGCCAACCAGTGTGCGAGAGATGTAGTAAACAACACACTCTTCCCCTTCTGCATTGTGTTGTGCCAATAGTACACCCAATGTTGTATTTGTTGTTGATATATAGAGTAGTAGAGGCCTACTGGGATCTGGTGGGATCAACAATGGCGCAATCATGAGATAATCTTTAAGCATCTAGAATACTTGCTAGCATCTGGTATCCCATTGAAATCAGATGTTCTTGTGTAACAGGTGTGTAAACGGGTGACACTTATCTGCCAGTTGTGCAATGAATCTTCAGATAGATTGAAGTCACCCTTGTAGTGTCCTTAGCTGGTTGATGTTCTTTGGAGGTGGCATGTCCATGATTGCTTTAACCTTTGCTTGATTGACTTCAATGCCTTTTCTTCAGACAACGTATCCTATAAGCTTCCCCGAGGTTACTCCAAAGACACATTTCTTTAGGTTGAGCGGAACATGATATTGTTCCAGTCTGTCAAAGATTTTTTTCAATATGTCTAGATGACCTTCTCTTGTGAGTGATTTTGCCAGTAAGTCATCAACTTAATCTTCCATTATGGTATGCATCATATCATGGAAGATAGTGGTCATTGCTCATTGATAGGTCGCTTCTGCATTCTTGAGACCAAAAGGCATTACATTCCAGCAGTATGTACCCCATGGACATGTGAAGGTTGTCTTATGTTGATCCTCTGGTGCGATATTTATCTGATTGTATCCTGAAAAGCCATCCATGAGTGAAAGCATGGCATGTCCTGTTGTTAGGTCTACTATTATGTTGATGTTAGGCAGGGGGGGTCATATTTAGGACATGCCTTGCTCAGATCTCGAAAGTTAGTACAAATATGGATGCCCCCATTTGGCTTGCTGACAGGCACAATGTTGGATATCCAGTCTGCATAATCAATTGGTCGAATGAAACCAACATCTAGGAGTTTCTTAAGTTCGGCTTTGACTAATACTGCAATCTAAGGATGCATCTTGTGAAGCTTCTGCTTGACAGGTTTGGCTCCTTCTGCTATGGTGAGGTGATGCATGACTAAATCAGGATCAAGCCCAGGCATGTCTACATATGACCATGCAAAGTTAATCTGACGCTTCTGAAAGAACTCTACAAACTTAGGTTGTTCCTTTGGAGTTAAAAGAGATGCCAGGTGTATGTGGTGAGGAGTTTCAGAAGTCCCTACATTGTATTCTTTTGTCTCTTCAATGAGAATTGTTGATCTTTCCTGTTGTGTACTAGAGGGGAGAATGTCAAACCTTTTATCCTTAGGCACCTCAAAGAGGTTTTCACCATTGGATACGCTCTTTCTTTTTACTTTTGTAGGATCAAATAGTGCCACAGTGTGGTTTTCACTGGAAGATCCATGTTTTATTGTTATATTTTTGCAGCTAAAAGGTTTGGCATCCGCCCCAAAGTATGTTGCGCTATTAAGGTCAATGGCAAATCCAGCTTTGTGATCCCCACTTGGTATGTTATCACGTAGTTCCAAAAAGTTAATGAGCACCTCATCATTTTGGAAATGGTAAAGACATGGGGGATTAGGTTGGTTCCATTCGATGAGTTCAGGATGGATAATGGGCATTACCTCATCGATTAGGTTAAGTTCGTTAGAGGTGTCAGTGAGGGTTAAGAGTTGTGGTGAAGGTCATTGATGGTACTCACCCTGTCAGAATCAGGCGTAGGATGTGACGTAGGGTCTATGGAAGATGTTTCCAGCTCAGGAACCCAAGAGTTCTTTATCTGTGCTTCTCCGTAAACAGGGATGTCTTTGCGGGGTGGAGGTAATGATGTGTCTTCCTCATCTAAAGTATTAAGTTGTATGGAATCAAATTCCCACTCATGTGAGTCAATCTCTGAGTCACTTTTAAGTATCCGATTACTATACCATACTGGGATGTCCTTTGAGTTAAACACTGCAGGTGTGACCGGTTTCGTGGATGAAATGATCGATGCTGCAGGAAGGATTATGGGGATCAATGAATCTGATACAGGGAGTATCGGTAGTGTTGACTCTGCTGCTTTTGTTGGAACTACAAGTGTCATAGACACTGTTGTGGTATAGTTGTTGCTGCTAATGGTGTTATTGATGTTATTGCTACTGCTGATGGGATCGATGGTTTGATTGGTGGGATGAAGGGTGTTGTAGATGGTTTTGTTGGTATTTTTAGCCTCGATGGGGTAGTTGCCATGGCTTTTGATGTTGTTTTTATAATCAAAGGTGACATCTTTGTAATAGGTTGATATAGTGGTTGGTTGGGTTTTCCTTTGAATTTGAGCTTAGGAAGGATCTCCTTTTGTAAGCCTAGTCCTGTATTATCCTTGGGCTTTAATTCCGGCTGTAGTGGTTCATGTCTTCCTTGTTTACAATGCCCTAAAGCATTTTGACCATCATATCCTATTCTTTGCATAATGAGAAGACCTTTTCCATACTGATCTATGGGAAGCTTAGCTTGCAGAATATCGATAATGATGGGATCTTTATAGATCCATTCTGCTAAGTTCTCATCTCTTGTTTCTTCTTCTTGACTCTTTCCCAGGATGAATGGTGTCAAAGGACATGCTATATTGATCAGTGGCATTTGAAGTAACCATTAAGGTTTGCCATGTGTTTTAGGAGAAGTAGGCATTTGTCCCACACAAAAGAGTTGGCTCAAATTGTATTCCCCAGGACCTTCCTCTGCTATTTTCATCGTAAGCTTCTCTTGCTTGGGTATAGTGGTGTTTGAACTAGAAAGAGAGGTTGGACTTACGTATGATGTGGATGAGAAGGCTTCTCTATTGTTGGGAACAGTAATATGTGCTTGATGACTTATATTATGACAATATGCAAAGGGGTTTGCATCGCCCGAGATTGTGATTTCTACACCATTATGCGAGAACTTGATACACTGATGGTAGGTGGATGGAATGGCTTGCATGGTGTGTATCCAAGGTCTTCCTAACAATAGATTGTATGGCACAGGAAGGTCCAAAATTTGAAAAATGATGTGTTTCACCACAGGGCCCACTCGGATTGGTAACACCACAGCTTCTTTGGATGAACACTCTGCATCATCATAGGCTTTGATTGTGATCTTTTTGTGGGGATCCACTGATTCAATTGCATATCCCAAAGTTGTGACTAATTGTAGAGTGCAGATATTTAGGCTTGCTCCATTGTTGATGAAGACTCGCTTGATCCTATGTTGGTTGATAAACCCTTCAATGTGGAGTGAGGCATTATGAGGTTGTTGGAAGGAGGAGTTGTCACTTTCAGAGAAAGTGAGACAAGGTGATGACCTTAGATTTCCGACCATGGCTTGGAACTGATATGTGTTTAGGTTTGCAGGGACTGACGCCTCTTAGAGAGCTTGATCCAAGATTGTTTTATGGGATGGAGATAGGTGCAATAGCTCTAAGATAGATATCAATGCGGGTGTTTTGTCCAACTGGTCCACAAGGTTATACTACTTTGGGATAGATGTGGTACCTTGTGGAGCTGCTTTTATGGTAATCTTGTTGCGACGTGTAACAACATTGCAAGTGGAGCTGGGATTTTTGATGGTTATAGTTGCAATTTGTTCACTGGCATCGTATAGGTGATTCACAGTGTAATTATATGCAGCTTGCGTATAATTGGTGGTACCTGTGTTTCTCCCTGAAGTGGAAGGACCCCTTTGATCTTGTGATGGAAGTGGATTTTTAAACATGAGATGATCATTGTTTGTTGTCTTTGGGTCATGTCCTTCGATTTTGATTTCACCTCGGTCAATAAGATCCTGAATAAGATCTTTCAATTTGTGACAATTGTTTGTCTTATGCCCTTTCCCTTGATGGAAATCGCAATGTTTAGTATCCCTCCACCATGAAGGTTTGACTTGAGGTTCATAATTTGATGTTTTGGGTAAGGTTACCAGATTTTTAGAAACCAGCTGTCGTAACACTGTTTTGATGGGTTCTCCTAAGGGAGTGTAAGTTCGCTTTGGTTTTTGTTGACGTTGTCTGGGTTCATCTTGAGATGTGATGCGGCCTTGATTTGGAGGAGCCACTGTGTTAGTCTTAGGTGGGAGATTCTGTCCTGCAAATTGAACCATAGGTTGTGCACTTTTGATAGTTCTTGCATCCACAACTCCGTCGTTGACGATATTTTTGTTTTTGTTCTAGAAGTTTGGTTTGTCACTATTGAAATGTGGACGAGGGCCATCCTTTGGTTCATTGTAGATTTTGATAAGTCCTTTCTTGATGAGAACCCTTTCACATTTTAGGCCTTTGGTGATCATGTCATTGAAAGAGTCTGTGTCTTTCACATCTAGGTGAAATTCCATCTCTTCGTTTAAGTTGGAAATAAATATTTCCACTAGTTCTTGTTCAGGTAACTGAAGAGAACATCTGCTAGACATTTGACGCCATCTTTGCAAAAAGACTAAAAATACTTCACCTAGTTTTTGTGTAGTGTTACATAGATCAGCCATAGTGATATCACGTTCAATTTTGTGTGAGTAATGTGCCAAGAACTTCTGGATGAGTTCTTCAAATGTCCTAATGCCACTTGGTAATCGAGAAAACCAGGATGTGGTGGTTCCTCCCAAGCTTTGGGGAAAAACGCGCATGAGGTACGTATCCTCATATGCTACTTCGAGGCAAGCTGAATGGAATTCTCTAACATGATCATGAGGGTCTCCTTTTCCTCTATATTTTTCGAACTTGGGTGTTTCAAACCCTCGCGAAAAAGGTGGCATATGAAGATTCCTATCAAAAGGATAGGGACAAATGTCATTGAGTGAAAATTGATGATTTTTTACACCACTGTGAAGTTGTTGGGTGAGATTTTCGACTTGTTGCCACAATATTTCTATGTCATTTAGAGGAGGAGGAGGTGGGGGATTACCTTGATGATAGTTGTATCTAATGTGTTCTCGACCTCTTTCATCCTCATTATGACTTTGGCATTCTGATGCGTGTCATAGTTGTGCAACATCGAAGTCAGAGGGTAGTTTAGCCCCTTCTTGAGCAAGTCTTAAAAAGTGAGCATCAACATTACTCTTGAGTATCTCATCAAAAAGTCTATTGAAGAGAGGGTTGTGTTGTGCCCTTTCTATTGTCGTGGGAGTAGGAGTGCCTGGATTTTCATCATTTACATTTCCTCCAAGGGTTTCTTGGAACTCATTGATATTTTCTTCCTCTTCCTCTTCAATTTCTTGTTTTCTAGATCGTGATCTGGTATGAGCCATTTTGTTTATAAGTTTTTGTTGAAGATGGGTGAAAATGATGATGAGTTGTTGATGAAATGAGAGATTTATGGTTGGTGTGGTGTGTTGCATATGGATCTCTAGCACTTAAAGGTAGATGTTACCAAATTTTTTTCCTCTTGATTTTGCTTTTTGTGTTTGATTGACAAAGTTTGATGTGATAAGGTTTAGAGAGATCTGAGATGTGTTACAAACTCCACTACCTAGTAATGGGAGGATTCACTCGTAGACTAGTTTTAACCTGCATAGGAATGTCTCTTAGGATGAGTTTATCCTAGATGTAGAGACACTCTAAAAAGTGATGTGTTTGTGTTTTATTCAAGCAATATTAGAATAGAACTTAGGACAAAAACCTTTGGGTGTTTTGAGAGTTGGAATGGAGTTGATGAGATATGAATATGATAATGGATGAAATTTTTAACTTCAATAAAAGCTTTGTGTCACATATGGGACAAATTCTTCCTCTTCTCTTTCGGGAGTTGGTGGTTCTTCCTGAGCTACATTATATGTGATGCAAATGTCTGGAAAGAAGTCAGGATTGATCTTGCCTCCTTTGTTTTTGTGATAACTCAAAGCTCGATATTGTGTAAAAGCTTTGCGGTTTAATGACTTAGGATCAAATTTGTTTGATTTCCCTTGAAGATAAAGACGCATGTGACGTAAGAAGGCTCTATGAGAGACAAAGATTTGTCTATTAAGATAGAATAATTTCCTCCTTTTGATAAGAGTCTTTGAGCTCAATGGTCTTTTCTTCAAGTTGATGTTCTGATGAAGATTCTTCTTTCTCAAGATGTGAAGAATGGTCATAAAGTTTGATACTTTGATTGTTGCTCTTTGTTTTCGATCTTTTGCTGGTGTTTGGAAATGTTTATGTTGGATGAATACTTGTTGTTGGATTTTGATTTTTGATTCTTTCTTTGATAAGAAAACAAAGCAAGCACACAAACACAAGAATGTTGCCTAAAAAAGGCACAAATAAGTATGGGTCTAGATCAACCCAATCCTTGGACTTTTTATGACCCTTTTCCTTTAAGTTTATTTTTAGGTGTTTTCCAAAGCCTGAAGTTGGCTCAATTTGCATTGGTCTTGACTCAAAAATGAAAACACTTTCAAGCACTTTTTATCCCTAAGGTCAAATGGCCAGTTGCGATAAATTCAGCCCACATCTTGATATTTCTTCAACTTTGGTACTACATACCTTATGAATCCCGTTGTGGCAGGTAAGGATGTGATATACTAAGTCTTGCACAAGCATAACAAATAGATGATCCCTATGATGGGGGAGTCATCACTTTCATCAAGCCACAAGTGACTTTTCAAAAAGCTATATTTCTACTCAAGGAAATATGTATGGTGAGTCTCTTGGGAGCAAAACCATCTATGCTCTTGCACTGAATTGTATCACAAATATCCTCAATCAATAGATCAGGTGGGCTACTACTTAAAGGTGTTTAGTAATGTTTGATGTTTTTGGACATAAGTTAATTCTGCAGTGACTCACTTAAGAGCCTTGTAACTTGTGGTGGGGCCCATTTGTCTTTTTGGCAAGTTACACTATAGGAATAGCTATACCCAAGGCTACAGCTTTCGCTCTCACCTGATTTCTATAGTTGCTCGAAGGATTTACCATGCGAAGTCGTTCCCAAGAGTGATCGATCCCTTAGCAGGCCTCTCTTAAAAAGATAAAACTTGAGTGTTACTAACACTTTACTCTTGCACCTAGGACCACGAGAGCCAAGGGAGAGGATAATGTGTGTTAGAAGTAGGACCACTCGACAAACTCTTTTTGCACAAGTGTGCCAAACATGAAATGCACTTGTTCTTTTTAATTTGTCATTGTAATGATTTTTTAATCTATTTGGAGATGTTGCTCCAACAACCATGATGTTCTTTTTAACTTCAAAGGCAATATGTTTGAGTAAACTAGAATTTGAAATCCTGGTCAACTTAAATTGAAACACATATGCATGAAGCAAATCGTTTGTGCAAAAAGAGACAGGTTGATTGTTCTTTTTACTTGCACCAAAAATTGAAGTGTTGATTGTGAGTTTTGCTTAAGTTTGTTGCAATAAAATGAAATTTGTCTTGTCTTGTTTTAAGCACCAAAAAGAGAGTGTATCCTAACTTGCAATGAAAGCAAATTTGTGTTGTTCAGTTTTAGAGCACCAAAACAAAATTCATCTTAACTTGCAAGAAATGAAATTTTGTGTTGTTCAATTTTAGAGCCCCAAATGATAAATTTTAACTTTTAAACAACAAAAGGAGTTAGTTTAAACCTGCACAAGAAATGAATAGTTAGGAAAATCCGAACATATGGTGGGCTTCTACAAGCCTAAGAAAATTTATTTTCTTAGTTACATGGCCTTTTTTACAACGTTCTATTACAATAGTGCTAGTTTGTGTGAAAACAGAAGCGCTATTTAACACAAACGCGCTAAAAAGAAGATAAAAACGCTAAAATCAAAATCTTAACAACAAAACCAGATGTGCTAAAACAAAGACAAATGCGCTACTTAAGCCTCAAAAGCGCTAATATACGTGCAATAGTGCTAAATTTGAGACAATAGCGCTATTGTAAATACAATAGCACTAGAATATCAAATTGCAATAGTGCTAAAATGTGATCAAAAGCGCCAAAGCGCGACCTGTGTGTCAAGATCAACAATCAAAAAGTTAGTTTTTAAACAAAATTTGTTGTTAGATTCACGTCGGGTTCACCAAATGATGCTCTGCAAAATGGGGGAAGGTTAGACTAGAACTTGTGGTAGAATAACACACAAAAACACAAGAAACAATGATCAAAGTTAGAGTTATTCAATCAAAGACTAATCTAAGCAGGCATATCAAAAGAGACACCAAAAATAAAGTAAAGCATTTAACTACAAATGTAAATGCAAGAAGACATCTCCAAATGCCTTTTACCATGCTCTTAGCTTCTTCTCCTTTGTTCCTCTCCTCTCCAAGTTCCAAACTAGTGTAGCTCTTAGCAGCTTTTTGCACTATGGATGCTTATGGAGGTTCAAGATTGAAATTTTTATTCTAAAATGTTATGCAAATGTGGATAAAAGATAATATTAGATGCTATGATGCTAAAATAATTTATTTTAGGCCAAAATAACAAGATATTAGTGATTTATGCTAAATTCTCTCTAGAATTCACTATAACTTAGATGCATACAAGTTTTCAGGATCTGGATTATGAAAAAATGGGCTCTATTTATAGAAAAATTGGAGCAATGGATGGTTGAGATTGAGTAATCTCAACAAGGGTCAGGATTGAATGATATTCAATCCATGTGAGGGCTTTCAACCCAATCTCAGGATTGAATGATATTCAATCCATGTGAGGGCTTTCAACCCAATCCCACGATGACAAGTGTCAATGTGAGATAGGTTGAGAGGAGAGGGAATAAGCATTAAATGATTGACATGACCTGAGAGTTAACTTTGGAGTTAAGGTCAAGGTTGGGTTGAGTGAATAAATTATATATTCAAAGAATAAAGCTTTTATCCAATGAATAAACTCTTGTGCAAAGGCAAAAGGGATAACCATGGTCAAAGCAATAAATGCTTCAGGAGACACATGAGTGCAAGTTGAATTAACCATAAATGGTTATGTAAAAGCCATTAATGGTCATGTAAGAGCCATTAGTAGTTTTGGAAGACTTTAGAGGTTAAATTGTTGAACACACAAATCATTAAATGTTTTTCAAAGACTTTGAAGTCTTTGAGAAGTGACTCCAAGTTGCTTAGGAATGTGACAATAATTAGGGGATGGATTAGGTTAATTAGGAAGGGGTTAGAAGAATCTAGAAGGCGGTTTAGGAGTGCAAGTGGATTTGGTGGGTGAGGGAAAATAGGATTTTAAATAAATATTTTTTATTTAAAATAGTTGTGCAACTTGCATTTGTAGGAAAATGCAAGTGGGTGAAGGATAAAGGTGATTTAAATAAATGTTAATTTATTTAAATGTGAGATGGGATTTTGGGGGATTTAAATAAATTTAAATGTGAGAGAAGATTAAATTAAACAAATATGATTTATTTATTTAATTAATGGACTAAATTTGGTTAAGTGAATTAAATCAAATAAATTGAATAATTTATTTAATTAATAGGAGAAGAGGGTTTAAGATGAATTAATTAAATATTAATTTAATTAATTATTGATTGATGGTTAAATAATCAAATAAATACTAAATATTCATTTAATTAAGTGGACAAATTTATGTGACTACAGTGTATACATACATACATACATACATACATACACGTATATATACATGTATATATATACATACATGTATATATATATATATATATATGCATACATGTATCTATAGTGAATTAAATCAAATAAATTGAATAATTTATTTAATTAATAGGAGAAGAGGGTTTAAGATGAATTAATTAAATATTAATTTAATTAATTATTGATTGATGGTTAAATAATCAAATAAATACTAAATATTCATTTAATTAAGTGGACAAATTTATGTGACTACAGTGTATACATACATGTATATATATGCATACATGTATATATATATGTGTGTGTGTGTGTGTGTGTGTGTACACATATACATACATACACACACACACACATATATGTGTGTGTGTATGTGTGTGTATATATATATACACATACACATATACGTATACATATACATATATACATACACACACACACACACACATATATATATATACATGATGGTATGATGAAAGAATAAGTATCCGGTAGATTACTGAGAGGGGGGGTGAATCAGTAAATTGAAAAAACTGATACAAACTTCCCAAACTCAATCTCAATCACACAAAGTAAAAATATCACTGTCGAGATCAATACTCATAAGAATATCGATTGACTGTTATAGCAACTTAATAGTATACAACTTTATTCTTGTAAACATCCAAATGCTTGATCATATATCAACACACTTCATCTCTCAATGCTTCTAGTTATCATGCCTTATCAGAAGTTAATCAAATCAACAAATAAGATCATAACCACAAAAACATTCACCACATGACACAAATGTTTATATGTGGAAAACCCAAATAGGTAAAAACCATGGTGAGATGAGACTCACAAGATAGCTATCTGAACTCTTTTGAAGTTCACCCTGTTAGGAGCCAAGCATGTTAAAGCTTTTACAATAAGTCTTGTTAAGAATTGATCCTGTTAGGAATCACCTAGTTAAGGGATTTGCAAATGCCTTGATAAAAAATAAATACCCTGTTAGGAGTAACCTCGGTAGAGGATTTGAGAATCCAAGCTAATGGACCACCTTGTTAGAGGATTTAAGAAGTAACCAATCTTGTTAGAGCTTACCCAGTTAGGGGATTTCAATTTTGTTGTAATTGTTAGAAGACAACATGTTTTTCTTGATCTGTCGAAATAGCATTACATTTGCTTGATCGGATCCTTTTAAGCTTCAATTTGCCTTTACTCAAACTGCAGATTCGTTATCCGATTAGGCAACCACACACTCAACTAATTTCTACCAACACCTTTTACAAAACAACTTCATTGACCTTAAATACAAATCAATTAGGTCGGTAACACAACAAAAACCTTATTCTCTCATAGAGATTACAAACAAGTTAGTTCAAGTGTGACCATTGGATTTACATAGCAATCTGTACACATTCTTCAAGAAAATTCCAACCGCTCCATGATCACTGCTTCATCGAACTTGTAACTCATCACGCGCTTTGCATTAGATGCAATCCACTTTTCTCCTTCCCCAGACAAACAAACGCGCCAAAACAATTTGAACTGGTCTTCATACAATGACCTTACGTGTCACCATCATCAACAACATAACCATTTCAACAACCTTAATCGGTTAGGGTTTAGCAAAAACAACTGGTAGCGTTTTACCAGTTACATAACATAGAACGGGTTTAACCTTATACACCGATTACCAGTTCAACTCACAAACTTACATATCGGTTTACAATATCTTCCACAAATCTCTTTGGTGCAGGAGCACCTAAGGGTGAGCAAATACCCTTTTCAATTTTGGCAAATTTGTCATAAGGACTGGTTCTAGTCCATTGGGTTGTATGTTTGGAGCTTTAAGTGCATTTTTGTCTTCTTTTTGAAAATTCATGTTTTGGCAAGACTTACCCCGATGAGGTCGCCAATGGATTGGAGTGATTGGAGTGAGTTAGGAGTGGAGCCATCGGGTATCGACAAGACTAGTTTTCGTGCCACTCGATAACCTGATGGGAAGGCATAATGTTTGGAGCGCATCATCGGCTATCGGCATAACATGTTAGGAGCTACACCGATAACCCGATAAGGAAGCATTATGTTGGGAGTGCACCATCAGCCATCAGCAAGAGATATTTGATGCTACGCCAATAACCCAATGAGGAAGTGTGCAATTTGTAAACTGTCATCGGACATCGGAGTGAGTGTTTTGATGCTACTCCGATGACCCGATGGAAAAGCAAGTGATTTGTAAATTGTCATTGGACATTGGAGTGAGTGTTTCGATGCTAACCCGATGACCCGATTGTAATAACCCACTCTACATAACCCAATAATTTTCAACTTTTTTTTTTATTTACTTATTTAGTCATTTGTGTTTGATTCAATCGCATACTCTAGGCATCTATCCATTTGGATTAGGCATTCATCCATCCGGGATGAGCATCTAACCATACGGGTTAGGCATCTGTCCATACGCGACAAGAGGTTTCATCTATCCAATACGGGATAAGCATCTATCCAACTTGGGATAGGAGGTGCTCTGGCCAGAGACTTAGACTCATCAGGACCATTTGGGTCCTGAGTCACTCACTAAGTACTACACTCCTCTAATAGGAGTGCACCGAGGTCGCCGTCCTTAGGAGAAATCAAAATAACATAATGCAAGCTTGAATTCCGCCTCGGAATTTCACTTATAGCCTTGGGAAGTCAAGCGAATCCATACAGGATTCCTTCCGAGTATACATTGAATTACTTTTTCCTTTATTTTCCTTATCTTTCACTTAGGAGGCTTTGTAATCCATCTATTATACCAAATCCTAGACCCCATCTCGAATGCCTGAGTACTAGGGACAACTTCATCCCTAGACTGCCTACATACCCATTTCAGCACGGGATCAAGGCGTAAAGTATGTAGTTCTGTTTTCTAATCTATGGTTTAATGTAAACTATTTTGGTGGGTACGCAACCCTTTCTAGGGTCAATGTCCCAGATAGTTTCTCTGCGGTTGCTACCCACGATGGTAGCTTTAAACAAAGTCTCAAGGTGGCCTATTGCTTGTGGCCTAAAACGTCTAGGTCCTAACGCCTATCATAAGCGTCACCCTTGACCCAACTGTCAACTGCCAATAATTATTCAAGATTAAGCCAAGTTTATAAAAGCATTTCACTCAATCAACCCTAAAGGGGCTTACTAAGGTTTAACTAGAAGATATAAATTCATTCAAAGATTATCTTATTAGATTATCGATCCAAAGGGGATTACCCGCCCCTTGGATTTTAACTTCCAAGTGTCCCTTATTACTCCCCGACGATTTATAAGGACGATGCCACAAACGTCGTTGATGCAGCTTTATTAGGCGTTAAGTGCAGTAGTTCAACGTGACGACTTTACCCGTAAGCGTGACCCAGAGGCACCATAGATACCGAACGCTACTAAGGTTTTGGTTTCAACTCCACTTATTTAGTTATCCAACTAGAAATGAACCATAAGTTCACGAAAGCTTGAATAAAATTTTACTTAACAATTACGAAACTATTACATGGAAAATAAATTATTGCTTGACATTGAAAATAAGATATAATCGAAAGGAACATTTGTCAAGAATGAAAAATAAATAAATCAACTACCTTGGAGTAACATTCTTGTGAAAATAACTATGATAAAAAAAATTCTAATTCTTAAACTAAATACATGAAAATTCCAATTTCTTGAAAGCTAGGATACTTGTAGGAAGTAGCTTACACAATGATTTAAATCACTAACTGTTACACTTTTAATAAGCACTTAATACATGAAAGATATTGAATTGCTTGCAAGAAGGTTACCAACCAATTTAGTGCCTACTTGCTTGAAGGGAACAAATCTTGATAACCACATTACCCATGTTTGAAATATGAGGTTAGGAGAGAGACAAATTTCTTACTAATTAACCAATAAGAATAAGGCTCCTAATTAATACCAATCGATCTACCTTTAATCAATCGTTATGAATATCAAATTTTTTTAGTTAACCAATATGAACACGATTGTCAAATAATCCCAATCAATTCACTTTTAATTATCCAATGAAAATAATTCCAATCAATCCATTTTAATTAACCAATATACAAAAAGTTCCTAAGTAATTCCAATTAATCAATATTTCAATTAACCAATATACAAAAAGTTCCTAAATAATTCCAATTAACCAAAATACAAAAAGTTCCTAAATAGTTAATCTTTGTCTAGTTGCTTTTGAGCCAATGCCAAAACCTTCGCAACATTATAAGGAGGTAACTAACTAACCCTCCCACTTGAAGAAATTTAACCCTTGGTTATTTAATAACTTTATCGATCTCAAATTCTTAGATGGGAGCTAAGGTTCCCTCCTAGATCTTCCTCAATTAAAATTGTTGTTTAATCTTCTAAGTGATCATGGAAAGGGATTCTCAAAACCCATATTAAGGCAATAATCCAACAATAGGAAATCATAACTCATTCATCTTTGAAGCTAAGTTTCATTAGACATTTACAACGAAAGACGAAAACCTGATTTGAGGTTCGCAAACTAAGACAAGTCTCATGGTAGAATGATTTCAGATTTGATAATATAAATGATATAACAATATAGATTATACCATGCAGATTGTATGAAGCTTTATTATGAGGTTCACCCCTACATTAAATGGAATTTCCCCTTTTTACTAATCTTATGTTTTCTTAAGGTTAGAAAATAAATTTGACCATTATTAGGTTTGACTATACTAAATACCTTGTTTATTTTGCATCTTGGAATCTAATAAAGAACAATCCAATATTCAACCTACTACTAGTAAGAGATTTATATTCAAAATGAGGACTATGGTAACTTCAATTATGCAACTTGCATGATAATCATAAATATGTATTTGGTATGATGACAATAAATATGTAACTTGCATGACATTAAATTTGTCTTTTTTCTAATTTTACCCCCCTTTTAAAATAATATTGATACTTAGGTAAGAAATGAAATATCAATCTAAATTCATGAAATTAATGAATCATCCAATTAAATAAATCTACTTAGTTAAAATTCATTGTGAAGAATTTAAATTGTTCGTTCCTATCTAAGTTTTCCAATCACTTGACAAATGATTTCCCATTTATCTAATCTAGATTCAATTGTTGGGACCTATTTCCAATTTTAATCCCCCTTAGAATTTACAAATAGTGATACAACAAAATTTGATAAATTAACAACCCTTTTCTATGTATGCATTTTCATATTATTAAATTTAATAATTACAACAAATTATTAAAATTAGTGTTAACATAATCTTACTATATTAATATTATTAATAAATTATTATATTTTTATTTTATTTAAAAGCTATTAATACCTAACCTTACTTTGATTAAGTTTTATTCATGGAAATAATAACTACTGATTTATTTATTAGTGGTTAAATAAAATAAAAATATAGATAATAGTTGTATGATGAAATTACAGAGTTACAGAGAATGATTTTCTGGAGGCATCAACAGATTTCACATATTCCTGAGATGCATTTTTTTTAAAAAGTTTTATTTACAGAGAATGATTTTCAGGAGGCATCAACAGATTTCACACATTCCTGAGATGTATTTTCTTTTTCTTGAAAATGTTTATTTACAGAGAATGATTTTCTAGAGACATTGATATAAAACAATAATTTAATAAAGGGTTTATTTAAGAGAATGATTTTCTGGAAACATTGATATAAAACAATAATTTAAGAAACAAATTTCTCAGAAAGAAATTTTTTAGAGAAAATCCTTTACACAAGGCACCAATAATTTGTTGAATAGATTTTTGAGAGAGTAATTTTATTTCATTCTTACAGAGAATATCAAATACATTTGAAAATTTCCTTTACTACAATCACAGAGAAGTAGACTACTCACAGAGGAAAAATAAGGGAACAAAAAGAATACACATAATTGATCAAACCCTCATTCAAAGAGAAATAAGCTTCGGGTGCACAACTTTATAATCACAGAGAGTTAGAAACAAAAATTCACTATTAAGGAATAAGAATTTCACTTGATTGATCAAACCCACGGGTAAGTGAAAGATTTAATCACAGGAAAGAAAAAGAATAAAAATAAGAAACAAGATTCATACACAGGAAATTAATTTTTTTATTCACTGGAAAGAAAAAGAATAAAAATAAGAAACAAGATTCATACACAGGAAATTAATTTTTTTATTCACAGGAAAGAAAAAGAATAAAAATAAGAAACAAGATTCATACACAGGAAATTAATTTTTTTATTCACAGGAAAGAAAAAGAATAAAATAAGAAACAAGATTCATACATAGGAAATTAATTTTTTTATTCACAGGAAAGAAAAAGAATAAAAATAAGAAACAAGATTCATACACAGGAAATTAATTTTTTTATTCACAGGAAAGAAAATAAATAAAAATAAGAAACAAGATTCATACACAGGAAATTAATTTTTTTAGTCACAGGAAATAAAAGAATAAACACAAGAAAACAAGATTCATGCACCAGTAATTAATCTCTATTCACATTCACAGAGAGAAGAATTAATTCTTGGAAAAAAATAACTAAATAGGAAAAAGAGGATTTTTGCACAAATCTAGACTTAAATAGAAAAGAAAGCAAAAGCAAGATCTCTTTCCTTCTTTTTCCCTAAAGAAAATTAATTAAATAAATAGATATCCTTACATGCATTTTTGAAGAGAAAAGGTTTACCTTTTTTTTTTTTGAAACAACAAATATATATATATATATATATATATATATATATATATATATATATATATATATATATATATATATATATATATATATATATATATATATATATTTGAATTAATAGAATTTCCTTTATTAAGTTTCCTAATTAACTAAGATGGTAGATATTTTATATGAAATAAATTCTAAGAGAGAAAATAAACTATTTATTGCAAAATACAAAGTTCACGTATGTCAATTAAAAGAATGTGAAGAGAGGAGAACCTGGATACTCGAAGCTCGATGTAGAATCCCCTCCAAATTCTTCAAGCTAGCCTCCCTTGATCCTTCCTATCAACTTTGTGAAATTTCTTGAAAACAACTACTTAACAATCCTACAATGAAATGCGACTCAAAGAGAAACCTACTACTTTCAATAACTTGAGAAAAAAAATTTCTTCAAAATAACCAACCCCCTCTTTTCAAAAACTTGCATACATTATATAGAAAAGATCCCTCAATTCCACTATCAAGAGAATTAATTGAAAGAAATGATTCTTTTCCAATATTGGATCCATGCAAAATTGATTAATATCTTAGTGGGGGGAGTTACATGCAAGGAAATTAAAGAATGAAAATTCCCCTGGAAGCTTCTAATTTCTCCTACAACATGTGCTAAATAACATATTGAGAAGATAAATAATTAATTTATTGCAAAAATGATTGTTGTCATCGTGGGGGTTACATTTGACCATGCATTTAAAATTCAAATTTGAATTCTCCTCCATTTTATCAAAAATAAATTTTGTAACTCCTTTGTCATAAAAAGAACTATGAGTAGAATTATTCTTGTCATAGAATAATTTGTAACTCCTATGTCATATATTTGCTAAATATAATATTTATTCCTTGATATTTTGAATTTGAAAATTGATTTTCTAGAATCTTCTTATTTCTCTTACACCATGTGCTCAATTATAATATTGAGAAAATAAATAATATCCAAGTAAATTATGACCTCACGAGTTTGTCACCACTATTTAATTCTTCTTTTTATTTAAAACTTCAACCTCATTTCAATTTATCTTTTCTTTCTAACATTACTCATAAAATTAATATAATAATAATAATAATAATAATAATAATAGCAAGTCATTTCAAGTTCCAAAAAGAGGGTTATGACATCCCGTATGGTTAGATGCCTAGTCCCGTATGGATAGATGCCTAACCCGTATGGTTAGATGCCCATCCCGGTTGGATGGATGCCTATCTCATTTGGATAGATATACCTAAGTATGTGATTGAATCAAAAATAAATCAGAATAAGTAAGAATAAGAAATCAATATTTTTATATATTAAAAAAAATAAAAATCAGTTGAGTTTTTGGATTAAGTTAAGTGAGTGTTTCGATGCTACTCCGATGACCTGATGGAAAAGCAAGTGATTTGTAAATTGTCATCAGACATTGGAGTGAGTGTTTCGGTGCTAACCCGATGATGAAAGGAAAGACAGTTATAGTCAGAAACCAAATTGTTGCCAACGGTTGGAGCAAGTTGAAGTGGAGCCATCGGATATCGGTGGAAGTGTTTTGATGCTAACCCAATGACCCGATGACGAAAGGAAGGACAGATATAGTCAGAAACAAAATTGTGTCGAGTTGAATCTCAACTGTTAGGGATGATTCAAGATATGTCTAGGAGGCTATAAAAGACCAAATGGGCATTCTGTAATGGGGGTTGGATTGGGATTGTCGGATGTGTTGGTTCCACAAGAATAAACTTCTTTTGAATAACAATTGGAAGATCATTTTCTGGTTTCTTTTCTCAAAGTTTAGTTTCTATTGTAAACATGGCTTAAATCCTTAAGTGATAATGCAGATAGGGGAGATGTTGTTTTTTCGTGTTTTGTGAATTCCAAGTTGCATTCATGCCAAGCTCGGTTCTGTAAATAAAGTCGTCTTTTGTTCTCTTGTCCTTTATTGGCGTCCCACATTTATGAACATGGCTCTATTTTGACACTCCATCGTGGAATCCGCACAACCATTGGAGGTTGTCAAGAAGGGCTAGCCATGTACAGTAGAGTTCTATATGTAGCAGACCAGAGAATGGCATCGACCGTTTCAACAAACTGGCCCTAGGCGAGCTTGATGATAGCCCAACTAGGTATCAGTGACCAAGAGGAATCACTTGCAGGGTAGACCGAAGTCTAGGCTATTAGCCTCAGACCAAGGGAAGATGGGATCAAAAGGAGAGAAGATCCAAGCATGAGGAGAAAATGACTTAGGAGAAGTCGTAGGTACAATTGATGGTAGAGAAAACCCTGCAAGGTGTCTAGTGAGATCTAGTGGATTAGTGAGTTGGTGGATTTACGAAAGTGAATTGACAAAGAGAAGAGTAACAATCCTCGGTAGTGAGGACCTGGAGTGGAATAGGGGAATAGAGAGGAACATTCCCGGGTTAGGCTAGAAAAAAAGCCTTGGAGTGAGTCAAGCTGACTCAAGCAATCTAGGGTCCTCCCTAACACTCTTCCTACCAGTTACAAGACAATATCAATAACAACAATATCAACAATATCATAAACACCATTACCGGTTCAATTGACATCAATGACAATATAATATATCATTAATACAATCTTTATGCAAATGCCAACAATACACACACACATATACATATATACATATATATGTGTATATATATGTATATACATATATGTGTATATATATGTATATACATATATGTGTATATATATATATATACACATATATATGTATATATATATACACATACACACACACACACATATATACATATGTATGTGTATATGTATATGTATATGTATATGTATATGTATATATATGTATATGTATATATATGTATATGTATATGTACATATACATATATGTATACACACACACACACACACACATATATCTATATGTATATGTATATATATATATATACATACATACATATACATATATGCATATACATGTATACATATTGTATTATATTAATATATGTATATATACATATACATACACACACACACACACATATATGCATATGTATATATGTATATATAAATGTATATAAGTATATATATATATATGCATATATGTATATATTTGTGTATGTGTGTGTGTGTGTATATATGTGTGTGTGTGTGTATATATATATAGACACACACACACACATGTGTGTGTGTGTATACACGCATGTGCGTATACATACATACATACACATCACACACACACCCACCCACACATACATACATACATAGGTATGTATATGTATACATATACATATATAGATACATATATACATACATAGGTATGTATATGTATACATACACACACACAAATATATGTATACATATATACATATGTATATATATGTACATGTATATATATGTATATTGTTGGTAAACGGATTTGTTGCTTTAAGAAACTTTCTTGAAAAACTCTGTTTTGCCCTGTAATTAGCAACAAAGCGTTCACAACAGTTGAAGAATCACAAAGAAATGGTAATTCTTCTCTACGTTTGAGAGGGGCAGCTCCCTCGTATAATGGGGGTATTTGGATTTTTCAAAAATTTAAAGAACGAACAATAAAGAAAGATTGAACACCATATAAGGTATGAATCTAGATTAAAATAAATTCCATATAATCAAGTTTGAGATACCACAACTTGAAATAAACTTCTTCACATTCAATGTTAAAGGGAAAGCATTAGGTAATCATCAATTAAACATAATAACATTGATAATAACCCATGAGAATAAGTTGAACACACATCCAAATTGATCTCTATTGCTTAATTGCTTGAATAACACTATCCAAGTCTCTTATACAAAGCTTGTGAAAAAGTGGAATCCCCCTCACATTGAATAATAATGAGGTATATATAGGTGAAGTGGTAACCACATGAGGTAACTACCCTAACCACCTTTATAACTACTTTATAACTTCCTCAACTACTTGAAATAACTTCCTCAACTTTGGGAAAAATAACTACTTAGAATAACTACCCAAAATGAGAACTTAGGATAACTACCTCATATGAAAAGAGCCAAGATTATCTTTTATTACAATACAAAAATAGAGATGAGAGAAAGGAAACTCGATCATGAGAGTTATTTACAAAGAAAGACAAAAACATGATGCGAGTAATACAAAAAAAATGAAGACTATACAAAATGCAACTCTGCACTTATTCTAAGCTAACTCCTTGCGCTGTCGATGAGGTTGTCGCTTCTGTAGGCACATCATGTTGTCCAGGTCCTTTGTCTCTGAAGATTCTGAAAAATCTGATGGCTGAAGTGACAGATTTTCCTTTGGGGATTAGGATGTTGGCTATCCTCATTTTCCATGTCTTCAAGTTTCTATGAATGCCACTTAGTTCTGTCACCATGCTGAGTATCTGAGACATAGAGATTCTCAAGGAAGAGTAAATATCAATCAATTTTTCCATGGTATTTTCATTGAAGTTTGTCCTATTAAAAAGCTGTTGATCTACCATGTTCTGGAAGCTATTCTGTAACACCTGCAAATCTTCCATCAATGTCACATCTGGGAGAAGAGTAGTGAGTTGTCCTTGGAGTTTGGTACACACTTGATCACATAAAAGCATGAGCTTTTCTAATTTTGATGAAACTTGATCTATGATCACTAGTTTCCAGTTAATGCTTTCTATCCATATTTCTAGATAATCTTTTTCATTACTAGGCACGATTTTCTCAGTTGCAAGGGTGTCCATTCCAATTTCTATCATTTGTTTGAAATCATTCACAATTTCCTTCCAAGTTGTTTCCTCTTTCTTGACATTCTTCAAGTCTTGCTCAATAGTATTTTTCTTTATTAAGGCCTCATCATGGATAGATTTTGCTTGGACTAGGAAATCACATGCAAGAGTTTTGACCTTTTCTACCCAACCTTCAATTACCTTTCCATAGGCTTGGTACTTTTGAAGATTATCCATAACATTCCTTTCAATTACTCCTTCTGGTGTCAATATAATTGGCTGGCGATCTACACTTAGTGGCATAGTGGAGGTATCAACTATGGATTTCAAGTAAGAAGACAAAGTGTGCACTTGTTTCAATTGATCCTTGGATTGCTTATCCTTTTCACTTCTCTCCACCATTCTGGCTGCCATCACATTAAAGTTCTGAATATCAAACTCATGAGAAGAAGGTCCCATATCAATCTTTGTCACAACAAAGTCCGCAGAGGTGGCCTCATTTGTATCCTTCTCAGATATGGGTTGAGCAATCTCTAAGCACATATTCCTTGAATTTGGATCAGTCTTTATTCTTGAGGATACTTTGAGTTTCTTCGGTTTTTCAACTCTTCCAAAGAGATCAGATATGCTACTAAATTTAGGTACCACTAGCTTTTCTACCTTCCTCTTCTTCAATAGACTTTGTTCTAACCATGGGAAAGAAGAATTTTTTGTAGACTCTTGGATGATTTCTTGTCTTGCTACCATTGTTGTTGTCACCTCTCTGATTTCTTCAAATTGATCGCTTGGGTTGCTTGGAAATGATGAATCCATGACTAGAGTATTTTGTTGTGCTTCTTGTCATAGGGATTCAATAGGAACTGAGGGAGCTATGGAATGCACTCCATCATCAAATCTTGTGTCATCCAGAATTTCCACTGGAACTTGATCCTTTACTTGACTTGCAATAGAATTTTCTTCTATGTCTTTTGCTCTGGATTTCTTCCTCTTTTGTCGGGGTTCATCACCACATGTGTTCTGAAGATTGTTCCTCCTTGGAGGGTCTTCATCTCCATCACTTCCTTGAGTATTCTGGTAAGAAGGAGTATCCCTAGCTGGAGTATGGGAAGAATGCAGTGACGTAGAGCTCTCAAGCTGACTTCCTTTCCTTCTTGGAGTTTCCTTTGTTGGTCTGGTAGCAGTCATTTGAGTAATCTTCTTCTTAATCCAGGCTTCAAAATTCTTGATTACAAAACTCGTTCTTTCTCTGACATCTCTCACTTCTGGATCTCCCAATTCAAATTGGGAAGTGGCTGGGACTGGACTTGCTCAAAATAGATAGGATCAATCAAATCAGATCCATCATCTTCAATGCCTTCTATGGTCCAATCCATCTTGAAATCATTCATTTGCTTCAAAGTCAACCTTGTCCAATCTCTTTTTCTAACCTCGAACTCATCTTCACAATCCTCCCAAAAGTCTTCAAGATTAGGAAAATGAAAATAGCCAGGACCTAACTTTAAGCTGTTCTTGACATAATCCTTACTATCAAAAGGAAACCTCATCTGATATGGATACAAGTTGACCTTGGACAAAGCTTTTTCTGTCTCATCTGCTCTTGAACTTGACTCACATCTATAGTGCCCGAGACAAATAGGAAAGGCTACCCCTTTATTCTTTCTATCTCTACATTTCTTTTGAACTGAAACCAATTGCCGACAAAGCTCAACTAAAATGAGCTTATCATCAACATATCTGGGTAACTTGTGTGGATAACCTTCAAATCCTCCTACTCGAAGATAGGTAAATCTCGGGAACTGGATGAAGAAACTTCCATATTTCTTTATCAATTTAGCGGCTTCCTTTGATATTTTGGTGGCAATGTCTCCTTGTAATAACCTTACTGCCCACATTGTGAAAGCATCATTCACCCGTCTGAAATACACAAAGCTTTCCTCGAGTTGCAGTTGCTTGTAATAATGGTAAATTTGAGTTTCTTGATTCAAGACACCATTAGTACTTAACCCTGGCCATGACCTCAAATTAGCAATAGCATATATCAAGTAAGAGGTCATATGGAAGCGATGACTTGTTTTGAAGTGCACTAACTGGTCATGTATGCAGTTGCTGATGAAATGGCCCCAGTCAATGAATTGCTTACCAACAGAAATGACTGTTATGAAGAGGTACATCCACATTTCGAACATAGTGGAATCAAGACTTCCTGTCACTCTATGGAGTAAGATAATCAAGTAACAAATCTCTTTGATGAAAAGAGAACAATGGAGTGTTTTTGGAAATTGAGACTGTCCTCCTCGGGGTGCGACCATCCATTCTTTAGCCAGATTGTTGAGGCATTTGCTTCTATTATCGCTGAAGTATTTGTAAGCTTTTTGCTTATTGATGTGAGTGAACTTTTCCTTATATGGCAAACGAAGAATAATAGCTATTGAAATTCCATCAAGTTTGGCCATTAAGGATCCATCTGCAGCTCTTATCTCTCTTGCATCTGGATTATATCTTTTTGAGCATTCTATCATCAAATTTGTACATTGAATTGCTATGGGAAAACATGCTGCTTCAATCAAGCCGCTTCCTGCCACTCTACAGGACAACTTTGATCTGTCGCCTTCCATGAAGAACTTTTTGATTTCCTGCAAATTAATATGCCCAATCTTGGTATCATGAACCTCTGGAATCATGGTGGTGATCATCGGGGCGTACTCATACTCTTGAGCCTTGTATTTCATGATGATGTGTTTTGCAGATTCTTATATTGAAAACTGTTTGGAATATGTGAGTGAAATGCTTTAATAACTGGTTTGAACTTTGAATTTCAAATTTGTATTATCCTGCTTCAACCTTCTAGAGCATCCTCCTTTCAAGACTGCATAGACTTGCTTATCTTTCTACAACGACGTATCTTCTTTGTCAAACACATCAAGTGTTAAGTCTCTGCTCCTTATGTGTGTGGATATTTGAGGGACGTTGTCAAACAACTCACAGCCTCTTTTTTTTTTATACACCTCCACATTTTGCATATAAGTTTACTAAATCATTTCGACACATAACATCTGCTAAAAACATTTTGTGCATATCTTGCAATCACTGCGATATATGCATTTCATTCACTGAGATGACATCTCCTCAAGGCATGTTGTGGGAGCAAGGAGATTACTCGCAGAAAATCATGGAATTCAGTTGTAGGCTGGCGGAATATTATTCACTTGCTTGAGTATTTCTAACGTCTTATCAACATACCCAACATCTTCAATACCTGTGAGTGGAGTTAGGGAGCACGATAACATGCATATCTATCAGCATGCAAAGCAAATGGTTAATAGGTAGTTACAAATCAACTTCAGCCTTCCTTCCTGGCCACATGGTAAGTTCCTTCTGCCAATTGGGGTTTCAGGCGAGCTTGGTGGTGTGATTTTCCAGTTAGAAAGGTATCGGCATGTTGGTCAACTTTGCCAAGTTGCCGATAACAACCAAAACATGACTTAAAACTGTAAGTTGGTTGCTGATATTTATATTCGGCTTGTTTATCCTTTTGGTCAACTTACCGATATCTTTCATGCATAATTGAGTTTGATGCATTTACCAATTTGAATGGAGAGAGAACTTCGAGTTTGAATGCAAATTGAATGCTCAACATACGTATCGGCCAAGGCATTGCAACTACAAAAATTGATAAAAATCTGCAAATGTACATTCCTAAATGAATCGAAGAGGTGTTGAATCATTGGGCAGTCAAGAGTCGATTCGTAACATGAATCTGCCGCCCAGTTGGGAAGAATGTTCAACGTAGCAACTCCACCGCTAGCCTGAGAGTAAGAGTCAAAAGGCATTGGACTCCAAAGAAGTTGGGTGTCAATGCTCTACATTTTTTATTCGAAGTCTTCCATTTTGACATCAGTGGAAAGAATATTGGAAAAGAATTTGGTTTTACACCCACCAATTGCATCAACTTGAAAATTTCTAAAGACTTCTTAATTTTAACAAATCGATTTGTGCATATTCTACAATCTTTGCTTGTCATGAGACCACATTTCTTTGAGTTATGTCGCCAAACTGTCCAAGAACCATGTCTACATTGTCAAATGATTTTGATGCTTTGTCTATGATTCCTCATTTTTCATACACACTGACTAGAGCAATTCCAACAATAATATATGTGCGCTGCATTTGCTTGATCATTTTTGAAGCATGCACAACGAATCCATTTTGTGTATTTCCCTGCAATCTTTTCTTTAGGAGATTATGTTTAGGAGATTATGTTTCTTTTTGGTAAGTTGGAAAATAGTTTATGCACCTTAACTGTGCTTCTTCATTATGCATGTAATCACGATGTGCTGTGAGGAGACATTTGATGAAGTTCTCTGCCAAACCATTCCTGTGGCCTGTCTTTGATTCCATTTTTTTTTGGGTGCATGTATCAACTTGCATACTTTGTAACTATAATTTCTGATGATTTGATGGATGCCTATAACCTGCGAAATGAATATTGGGCTCTCCTTTACTCTTCATCGATGCCATACATGTCTCCATACATATTAATTTATCTTTTCCATTCATTGCAACCGGAGTTGTAAAAACACATAAGCTGATGGCATGCATGGTCTATCAACATTCTTAAAAAGAAAACATATTACTTTGAATGATCTTTAAGAGGTAGTTATAAAAACTAACTTTGTGTCACAATACTCCTATCATGGAGCGCATGCGGAGTAGCCTTTTCCAACTACAAGCTATCTTCACAACTTACGTGTGTCGGCTTGTTTATTCATTTCACCAACATGCTGATACATTTAACCAAGTGATGAGATGATTATATTTGCCAACTAGCATCTTTCATATCAAACCACCAAGAAAGTTACTAGTTAAAGTGGATAATGGGATAAATCGAGCTTGCATAGCATTCTTTATTTCATTGGTGGGTTCTTGAAAAACCATTAATGGCCAATAGATAGAACTCATCGAACCACTTACCTTATTCTTTGCGGCTTCCATCATTGGTTTGCATAAACATCTTCGGCAACTTAGAAGTTATTATCAAAATATCAAATTGTTTTGAAATGATACCGGTGACTTTTAAAAGTAGCACAAGCTACCATTAAGTTTTCTTCAAATGTTTTTTAGTGCCTTTGGAAACTAGACAAAATTTGCTGATGGATAAATGAAACTTTGGAAACATGCCACATGCAAGTATATTGGCCTTTTTTGAAAGTAAACTAGCTCGCTGATGATGAATTTCTCACTCGAAAGTGTTTTAACAAACCTCCAACTTTGCAAACTTAGGTGAACTGTCGATGATGGTGCAAATAGAATGAAATTGCCAACCTACCGCAAATACATATCGGCCCCTTCATCCTTCACTCTAACTCGTCAATGTATCCTTCTATTGTCGAAGTTTTCCACATAGGCAGTTTCATGTATGCTTGTTAGTTGATTGAATTGGCTTATTTTATTCTTTATTCAGCTCAGCAGTAGGCCGATTGGAGTTAACCTTCTCTTGCTATTGGCATTTGATGAACTTTCCACGGCTTGTGTTAGAAACTCAAGTCAATTTGGCAATAAAGACCAATCCAACATATCTTTGTCCACACTTGGAATTGATTCCACAAGTACTTGAAATGGAACGTTGTCTTGAACAAGATGAATACTCATTACCTTGATGTCTAACAAAATAAAAGTTTTTGTTTTTGGAAACTCTTTATATCAACATGATTCCATTCTTGGATGATAGGAAAAAAAAAAAAAAAAAAACCTTTTGGATGATAGGAAACTTTCTAGGCCAACATTTATCACACGCAAGATTTCAAAGGCCAAAATTTCAAAATTTTCTAATTTTAAAATTGGGGCTGACATATACGTATATGTATATATGTATGCACACACACATATACATATAAATGTATATGTATATGTGTAATTGTGTGTGTATGTATATATACATATATACATGTATACATGTATATATTTATATATATGTATATATGTATATATATACATATATACATATATATATGTACATATTTATTTATATGTATGTATGTATATATATATATATACATATATACATGTATATATGTACATATATATACATATATATGTATATATGTACATATGTACATGCATATATCGATAAAGGTTAGTTTTATATTGATTTTCAAAAGACAATACAAAAAATGGAGTATGTGGCTCTTACCACTGATTTGAGCATGCATATCTATAGTCCCTAGATAAACCCCATTTTTACAAAAAAGAATACATTAGCAACAATATATAGAATCCCTTAACAACCCCGAAAATATACAAAAAAACATAATAGCAACAGTCTTGAAAAGGGTTTGATGCCAACTATAGCCAAATATACCGTATTTATAACGAAAGATATAAATAGGACAATATTAACAATTTTGGCAAAAACTCTACTATTCAATCTTATTGCCCCTTCTAGTAGTCATCCTTGGTGAATTTCAACCTCTTCTTGCTCTGTTATCGGGAAAAAGTGTATAGTTTAGTAATGTTAATTATTGATAGTTAGTTAGCCGACGGATAGGTAGTTGGAGTCGCTCGAAGGCTTTCCATGTTGCCTAGCCTGTTGTCAATAGCGATTCTGAGACTTGGCACCATGAATTCCACTGGTACCACAGCCTCCTAGCCATACATCAATTGGAAAGGTGTCTGCCCAGTGGTTACTTTGTAAGTTGTTCGGTACGCCCAAAGTACCGATGGCAGACGCTCCTCCCAGTCTTCTTTTTCCACCCCACAGGACTTATAAATTACCGAGACCATGATTTTGTTGGTCGCCTCAGCCTGACCGTTTGCTCTGGGATAGTACGGACTTGATAGGGAATGAAAATTTTTGAACTCGGTTGTCAGTAGTCGAATAATATGATTTACAAAGTGCCCTCCTCTATCACTTGTCAATTGAATAGGTATTCCATACCGGGTGATAATCTGTTCATAAATAAATTTCGCTGTACTGACGGCAGAGTTGTCTGCCAAAGCCCTCACTTCGACCCATTTGGTCAAATATTCTGTCGCCACGACAATGTATCTACATCGTCGGGCGCGAATCGATTTCAATGGACCAACGAAGTCTAACCCCCATCTTTCGAACAACTCTTGAACATGCGACGGGTTAAGTGGCATGAAATCTCTCTTTAACGGTCACCCAGCACGTTGACATGTATCACAACTTGTCACCCATTCTCTGGCGTCATTATGCAGTGTCGGCCACCATAAGCCCGCTAGTAGGACCTTCCTTGCTGTCGTATCCAGTCCCATGTGTCCTCCAGCGGCCCCTTCATGGGCTTCTCTCAATACTCCTAGGATTTCTTCTTCCAAGACGCATCGTCGTAGGATCTGGTCAGGTCCCATTTTGTAGAGAAGGCCATTTATAAGTTGGAATGTTCGGCTTCTTAGTACAAGTTTCCGTCTTTCGCCTGCTGACATTTCCTTAGGAAATTTTGATGTTGACAGGTATTCACCCACACTCGTATACCAGGGAGGAAGGATGGCAATGCGGAAAAGATGGGCGTCCGGAAAATCCTCGCCAACGCCTTCGGCCGGCTCTCCAGACTTGATCCGTGATAGCTGGTCGGCTATGACATGGCTCCTGCCAGGTCTGATAATGATGTTGAACGTAAATTCTTGTAACAACAACAACCATTGACTAATCCGCCCCTGGATGATTGGCTTGTTCACCAAATACATCAACGCCTGGTGATCCACATAAAATGTGAATGGTGTCGCCAATAGGTAATGTCAGAATTTTTGGACGGAGTATACCATGCCGAGGGCTTCTCTCTCCGTCGTGCTGTAGTTCCTCTCTGCGTTTGACAAGAGTCGACTTGCAAAATACACTAGGTGGTCCAGCCCGTGGCTAGCAACCTGTGCCAGGGTGGCCCCTATGGCGAAGTTGGATGCGTCGACATGTACATGGAACTCTTTGTCCCAGTCTGGGTATGTCAAGATTGGCGCACCCACCAACCATAACTTTAACTCTTGAAAAGCCTCTTCTTGGGCCGTCCCCCAGATGTATGGCTCCCCCCTTCGTGTCAACTTATCAAGTGGGTATGATACTTGGGAAAAGTTCTTAATAAACCGCCTATAATACCCGATGTGCCCAAGAAATGACTTGACGCCAGTGACATCGTCGGGCGCCTCCATCTCCACAATGACTCATACTTTGTCAGGGTCCGTCTTCAGTCCAGCCTTGCAGACGATGTGCCCTAGTAACTTGCCCTGAGGCACCATGAATCTGCATTTCTTGGGATTTAGGGCGAGGCGGGCTCGTCGGCATCTCTCCATGCATTCGCCAAGTGCGGCCAGATGTGCCTCCTCCGTGCTGTAAATGGACCAATCATCCAAGAATGCTTTGAAGTTTCCTATGGACATTTTATCGAAGATATGGAGGATTATCCGTTGAAAGGTAGTTGGCGCGTTGCACAACCCGAATGGCATCCGGTTGTATGCATAGACGCCATCTTCTATGACAAAGGTGGTCTTCAATTTGTCCTCCTCTGCAATGGAAATTTGATTATATCTGGAGAATCCATCCATAAATGAATAAATTTCGTGACCCGCGACTTCCTCGAGGATGGTGTCTGTGAATGGTATGGGAAATGGATCTTTAATTGTGACAGCATTCAAACACCTAAAGTCTACACAGATTCTTATCTGATCGGCCTCCTTTTTCAAGGATATCACAATGGGTGATACCCATTCACTCGTATGGACCTTGAAGATAATCCCTGATTCAAGCATGCAGTCAATTTCGTTATTTACCCTGGCCGCATAATTTTTGTTCATCCTGTATGGCCTCTTCCGTACGGGCATGGCTCTGGGAACCAGAGGGATCCGATGTACACAAAGTTCTTGTGGTACCCCCTTGAGGTCCTTATACGTCCAAGCGAACACATCTTTGTATTCTGTGAAGATTTTGAACGCCGCCGTCTTCAAGACCGGATTCCAGTCGTCACCGACCAGAATATTTTTCTGTTCTGAAGTTTCTCCAAGGTTTGTAACTTGAAGTGCGGATTCTTCGTACCTTATGGGCTTACTTTTGTCGAATTTGTGCGCTGGTGCGTCATCCATAGGGACATCCCCTTCCTTGTATTGTCCGTATTCTGGCGGAAACTCGTTCATGTCAGGTCCTTCAATCCCCAACATATTGCACCCGTACAATAATTCATAGTCTTCCATTTGCCAATGGAAGAGCCCTCTCAAAGAATCCGTCTCATCCTCAGAACAAGCTTGAATTCCTAAGATGCCTTCGTCATCTGGTTCCCTGCCATCTTTTCCTTCGTCGGTATCGTTGTCTCCGTCGGACTCTGACTCTGACGCCAACTCTTCCCTGACCAGTTGAGTTTTGAGGTCAATGGTATACCTTCTGCCAGCCTTTTCCATGGACAAGGTGTTCTTCTTCCAATTGTGGTTTGCTTTGGCCGCCACCAACCAGCCTCTACCGAGGATGGCATCATACCCCTTCTTCTTCAATGGGATGACCACAAAATTCAAGACGAACGGCTGTGTTCCGATCGTCACTGGTTGCGCCATGAGTGTGCCAAGCGGCTTGATGCCGTGTTGGTCTGCTCCCAATAAATTAAAGGTGGACGGCCAGAGAGTAGGTTTACCCAATTTTTTCCATGTTTCCTCTGGCAAGACATTTACTCCCGACCCGCCGTTGACAATTGTGTCGGTCAGGATGGTGCCCAATATACCCATTTCCACCACTGCTGGGTGTCTACCATTGTTGATCGTCAAGGTTAATGGGTCTGCTGCTGTCTCGCCAAGGTTGTCCTTGCCATGTATTGGTCGGCCTACTTGGGTTATCATTGCGGATTGCAACAATGTCGCTCGCAAGTGCGACATACTTTCCAGGAGGTCCTTCATTTTGACGGGTATCTCGACCTGTAACAGTTGGTTTATAATGTTTGTTTCTCCTTCAGAGCGAGAAGTACCCGCAAGCCCCTGTGCATCCTTGCTCGTTGACATCTCCTTCTCCAATTCCGCTCGTGCCTCCAGTGCCTTTCGTTTTTCCGTGCGGGGATCTGGATAAGTGGCTGCTTTCGTCTTGGACCTTGTTATGGCGAGTGCATCCTCCGTATCTACATTCAACAGGTTCACGCCAGATTTGGGACAATTGCCATCATCATGGTCCCCTGGACCGCACCACTTGCAAAGTTTTTGTGGTGCTTCCTCCACTATACAGTCTCTGGCGAAATGCCCCCATTGATTGCAAGCTCGACATTGTATCATCGGCCGCCCTTTAGCGTTGTATTGGATTCGACTTCTATTATTCGTATTGTTATTATTACCTCTTCCTCGCATGTTGTTTCGATAGCCGCCAGACGAGGCGTTGTTGCTCGCAGGCTGGGACGTGCCGGCTGACGCAGATGGTTCTGTAAAGAGAACCTGTTGGTTACGGGTCCTCATATTGTACGGACACTCCTTGGTAAGGTGTCCGGCAATCTGGCAAATATCACAAAATGCTTTTTTCGGACAAGACCCCTTGGTGTGTCCATCGGTACGGCAGTCCGTGCACCATAATTCCCCTTCGTCGCCCTTGCTTGTGCTTCCTTTGGTTGCCTTTATCTCTCTCATCATTCGCTCCATATCTTTCTGGAGAGCCCGTACCTTCCGATTAGAGTTGTCATCACTGCTATCACTTTTGTCAGAAGAGGAATCATCCTCCGACGAGGATTCATTTTTCTTCTTCTTGGACGTCTTCTGTTCACTTTCTAAATCCATTGCCCTGTTATAGGCATTGGAATATGAAGAGGGAGGTACTATCTTCATTTTTCGTCTAAGGGATTTCTTTAGACCTTCCACGAACCACCGTTTTTTCAGTCCGTCTGTCGGCTGGTTCTCCATCTTTCCTAGCAGCTCTTTGAGCCGCCGGCTGTAGGTTCGAACAGTCTCGTCCTTTCTCTGTTTCGTGCCGTAGATTTCGGCTACGATCTCATTATCGTCTCTTAGGAGACAAAACTCTGCTTGAAATTCCTTCTTCAAGTCTGGCCATGTGCTAATTTTAGCCTTATCCGTATCCGAAAACCAGTCGATGGCTACGCCCCTCAAGGTTGCGGGAAACTGTGTTACCCACTCGTCCTCATCGGTAACACCATTCGCTCCCCAAATTGTTTCACAAGTGCGACAGTGGCGGACAGGGTCTTCTTTCCCATCCCCATGGAACTTTGGAAGTTTTTGTTTTTGTGCCATGCCTTGTCTTTTTACTACTGGTGGCTGTTGTCCTACTCCGGATGGGTCAGATCCTATGAGGGGTGCTTGACCGTCGTGCCCCGGTGTCCCTCCGACACTCCTGGCAACCCCGGTGTCTTCTCCCTCTCCTGCCTCCTCCCCACTCCTTGGAGTTTTCCTAGCCTCTGGTGTGTGTGGCAAGTCCCTCAAATCCCTCAACTGAGTTTTGGTACACTCTATCCTACGGTGGGTTTCCGCAAGTAACTCCTCTCGACTCCGTGGGTGGCCGCTGGCCTCACCGTCCCCTTCGGAGCGTTCCTCCTCTCTTCGCTTATACCTCTGTCGCCTTTCCGCTTGCTGTTCAAGGATCAAGGCACGTTGGGCTACTGCACGTTCATCTATATATTGTTGCTTATTTTTGTCTTTATTCAGTGTATTGGGCATTAATTCCCAGACAGCTTTCTATATACTTAATGACATAAAAAGTAGAACACTTTTATTCATTCATAATGTGGAAGACAAGTTTATGCCAACAATATGACATAATTATTACAATAAGTGTTCTTTATTCCGCCCCGTATGGCTCACGGTTCAAATGCCCCTGACCTGGCGCCATCTCGTTCTGCTTCCCGTTCCTCGTACTGTTGCAAAATTTGTTGGCATCGCTCTTCCCGGGCAATCTCCTCCAGGCGAGCTTGTTGTGCCAACGATGCTTGTGCTAGCAATCGGGGGAGATGGTTCATCAACCGATTTACCTCCGGACTCACTTCCAACGCTGTCCACACGGCACTTGGTGGGACTTCCGCCCCCGCCGCCTCTCGTCAAACGTAGGTCTGAATGGCTACTTGGAGTAGAATTGAAAATTCTCTCGTCGCGGTGTCTTCTCCTACGTAGAGTTCTGTTTGGGCATCGTCGACTTCTGAGTTTATTTCACCAACGAGTAGGCCCATTGGGTCTGTGCGCCATCCGTGTCTTCCATTCCGAGTTCGTCTAGGCAACGACGCCAAATGTTTACCTCACTGGGTAAACAGGAAGAATACAGAAATCGAACAGTAATGCACAATGCCAATACAAAAGAAGTACCAGAATAAGCTTGCCATTAATGTCAAAGGATGTTCATATTATAATCTGTAGTCAATATTACATGTCCTCCAACACCCGGAGGTGGTACAATATATGACAGCCGAAGGGGTGCGACACAACCGTCGCGACTCCAACTACCTACCCGTCGGCTAACTAACTATCAATAATTAACATTACTAAACTATACACTTTTTCCCGATAACATGCTCTACTCCCATGTTGGCCCCACCTCTGATAAGAGCTCAACCTCTTGCTCCTTCAGATAATCCTTGAGGTGGCTCCACCTTGCCAGAACTTGTGCTCTCCTTCTCTCCTTGTCTTCTGCTGCACTCCAAAGCATGAAATATTGCATTAGTGGAATGATTTTTTCTACATGGATCAGATCACCCCTTTTGGCTTTAAAACCCTTTCCAAGAATAACAATGGCTATGAAATCCCTCAGACCATGACACCATTGACCTCTCACACACATATTTATAAAGCATCCACCATCATCTTTGCTCTCTAATTCTAGACACCACACAAGGACCATGGACACAATGTCAACATTTGATTTGTATTTGTATTCAAAGGCCATAAAATCCTCTCCCAACATCATCTTAATCATCTACAAGACATCAGGTTGTCAATGGAAAATGCATTCTTCAACCTCTCATCTGAGATCTTTCGCATTAAGGCAATTTGCCTCTTTTTCATTTGTAGACTAAAATTTGCATGCATGAATTTGGACACTGTTTGCCCTCTCGGGTGAATAACTTAAGACAATAAGGACATAACGCAGAATAATGTCGTAACTATCAGACAAAGTGTATCAAAATGTTCTATTCATCAAAAGTGTCCTTTACAAGTTACATTCCGGAGTATAAAAGGGTACCGAGGGGGTGCGAGCGCCAACCGTCGCATCGCAACTTCCACCCCTTGGTTGCCAACTAACCAAAACAATTACACATAATTAACTAATGTTATTCCCGTGTACAATAATGCCGCCAACATCATCCCCCCCAAAAAGAAAAGTCGTCTCCAGGCGACTTACAAAAATGGAGATAATGCAACCTATACAAGATATCTGAAAGACTAGGGAGGGGGCTGAAAAAGCATCCCTGAAGTAGAAGTGGGAGATGGCGGTGGCTGGGTCGCCAAGCAGGCATGAAGCTCATACACCTGCTGAGTGCGTGCAGCCACATCCCGTTCCGCTACAAGGACCTTCTCTAGAGCTGTCTTCACCATGTGTGCTGCCTCCAGTAACTCCTTCTCTTTGGTATCCACTGCCTCCGTCACGCAGGCCAACCGTGTCTGCTCGGCTGCCAGGCGGCCCTCTACCTCGGCCTTCGCTGTCCGGATCTCAACCATCTTTGTGCGGGCCACCTCTAGTTGTGCCAACAACTGGGCCCTCTCGGCTGCCCATGAGGCCTGTTGACTGGCCACCTCGCTCTCCAACGCTACTCGGGAAGCCTCCCTGACTGCAGACTCTTGCTGTGTGCGCCTCAATGTATAATAGGCATCTCGGTAGACCTGCTCGATCTCGCGGACAACTGCCGTCACCCGACTCTCCACAATGGGCTGACGCAACCTCCAAGCCTGGAGCATCTCCTCTGTCTCCGTAGTCGGCCACCCCTGAGACTCAAAGCAGGTAGCAAAGGCTGTCGGGCAGCCCACCCGCATAAACTATAGGACCTGCTCTAGCTCCACCACCACCTGCAGCAATGCTTGCGTCTGGGTGGCGGCCACTACCTGCCTACCCCTCGTTACCATATCAGCCATGTCAGCGAGATAAGTCTCAACATCCTCTCCCATCTGTGTCGAAGACTGGGAAATCCCTGGTGGAACGGTCACTACTGTATCCTGCTGGGAAGGTACCACCTCCGCCATCGAAGGTGCACCATCTCCTGGTGCCTGCCCAGAGGCGACCTCCCCTGCCTCGTGCCCAACTGTGAGTCCATGTGCCTCCCCTGACGAGTCATCCAAGTGGACTACCTCCGCTCCAGTCTCTCGACAGACAGCCACACAGCCACGTAAGGGCAAAACGACCGCCATAGGTAGACCAAGCAGCCGCACGATTGGAGGTGCTAGTGCTGTTGTTGACCGGAGGTGTGTCCGTACGATAAGAAGGGTGTCGACTGCACGGGAAGGTGGCCGCACGATCGGAGGTGCCAATGCTGTTGTTGACCGTACAGGGAGGTTGTATGGCCGGGGTGCCATCGAGGACATTACAGTGCATAAAAAAAAATGACGACGACGGATTGAAAAATGATTCGATGACATCTGGAGCCTAGACACTGAAAATATTGGAGTGTAGAAGAAGGGTTTTGACATCATAAAATATCACAGAAATGATGCGCGTCATAGACTTTTGTGGGGTTCTGAAGGTTGTAAATTGGTGTTGGCGGTGGGGGCACTGCCCCTCGACCCCGCTGGGGGCGTTGCCCCCAGACCCCCAGTTTATTTTGAGCTACAGAAGACCACGGGAAGTGTTGTGGTTGTCCGTATTGTGAGAAAGAAGCCTGCAGCTAAGCATTGGCAGGGAAGCCATAAGTCGTAGAGGGAGACGGATTTGGAGGTTGGGAACACACAGAGTTTGAGGGAAGGCATTGCAGGTCCGCGCAGTTGTATGACATCAGGGAGTTATTCAGTTCAGTTTTTAGCCTTTGGGGAGTGTGATGGAGGATTTGAGGTGTCTCCTAGCATTTGTGCCAGTGGATTGTAGCCACCTCCAGGCAGGATAGGTACGCTTTGAGGAACTCAGAGTATGTCTCGGCTGGACGTGAAGTTGCCTTGGTGGATGCACAAAGGGCTCGGGAGGAGTTGACCACCAGGTTGGAGGCAATAGTCGCGTGAGACTTAGTTCAGCGTACCCAGGAGTTGGATGCCAGGAGAGCAGCACGGGTGGCTATCGAGGACAAATTGGCTAGGGAGATAGTATCATTTGAGTAGCAGTTGGTGGAAGCTGAGACTGAAAAACGTGTTTTGCAGACAAGTTTGGGTTAGGCACAGGAGGACTGTGATGGCAAAGGAAGCAATATTGGTGAAATCTGCACTTGAGCATCGAATCGTAGCAGAAAAGGGTTTTCAGGCGAGGACGTAGCAAGTGTATAAGATCCAGGCCCGACTGGCGCCAGTAGTTCCTACCGTTCATCTCTATTTTGTATTAAGTCGTCAGAGTCGACTTCTTTTCTTGGGGGGGATGATGTTGACGGGAATAATCATTATGTTATGTTGTTATATTATGTTTATGTTGTCGTCGGTAATAATGAGTTACGGCGGTCAGTTAGTTGGCCGACGGGTAGGTAGTTGGAGTCGCGACGGTTGTGTCATACCCCTTCGGGTATTATATATTGTGTACCGTTTCTTCGAAGTATGATCATGTTAGTCGTGTCAGATGTAATGTTATAAGCACTTATTGTACATGGACTATGGAATTAATACAGAGGCTGGTTATTTAATATATTTCCATTATGTTCTGTGCATTTACTTTCTGCATTTAACCGTTTACCCGAGAGGTCAAACAGACACGAAAAACACTTTCAGGAAAAGAAAGCCTATGAAATTACATTACCGCATACACAAAATGAATTACTTCACACACTTCAAATGCCTTAAAACTCCCACAAAATCCATTCACTTAGGAAAATCAACCCTCTCTTGCAAATCATACCAAATCTCCATCAATACTAACTCCTCTGAGTTCTCCAACACTACGTAGTAGAAGTTAGAATTTAATGCAAATGCCCACTTCGATAATATGTCTGCTACCTTATTTCCACTCCTATACGTGTGAGAGATTTTAAACTCCCTAAAAAGATTTAATTTGACTTTTATTAGTTTAATATATTTATTAATTTTCTAAACTTGTGACTTACCATTTATTATTGTATTGATTATAATTTGCAAGTCCCTTTTCATATGTAGATTGGAAATTGATAATTTTCTCATCAAGTTTACAATGAGAAAAGCCGCTTTGACCTCTACTTCATTGTTAGTTCAATTCTCAAGCTTTTGAGCTCCAATAGCTAAAATATTCTCCAACCAATCTCGAGTCACACATCCTGCCCCTGAAGGCCTATGATTGCTTTTTGACGCTCCATCAAAATTTATTTTAACCCATCCCAATTTTAATTTTATCCAAAATTATATTATTTTTTTGAAAAAATGGGGGTAAAGATTTATTCAGAAATCATAGAAATACAAAGAAGAGGCCTCAGGCCCACGAAGACAACAACAAAAAAATCCTAAAGGAAACACCAACACCACCACTACAAGGCCAGTGACCATAGCACTAGATCTGATCACCAGATTTCCAATGATAATACCTTTTCAGAAAGCCCTCAGAAAGATGATGTTCCACAAAGTAGGGCCAAAGGCCAACTACTTTGGAATTGCACAAAAAATCAGGCTCATATGGAGCCTCGAAGGGCCTCAAAAATGACAATGAAAAGAACCAAACATAAAAGGGAATTTGATCCTACACCACAGGGTGCTCTTGCATCATCCTGTCTTCAAGCCTTAACCTGTCTAAAGTTTCAAGATAATCATGAGGTATACCATCCCTTCCACTAAAATCCCAACCATCAACATGCTCTGAAGCCCACTTGGCCAAACAATCAGCCACTCTATTCCACTCTCTGGGAATATGACAAAAGGAGACAAATTCCAATGTGCTACACATTTATAAAATCTGTCTGACCACATAAGCTAATTGCCAACTCACATCATTCAAAATTTGTTTGTTCAACATGTCCACAACAATCTGAGAGTCTGACTCACAAATAATCTTCCTCCATCCTAAAGAACAACCCCGCTCAACATCAATCTTAATAGCTAGGGCCTCCATAAGATTGTTGGAGTGCTGCCCTGTGTAAATAGAGAAGAAAAAAACTGCACAACCATCATCACCTCTACCTATACCTCCAATACCTGCATGTCCAGGATTCCCATGGGAAGAGCCATCAATATTAATTTTTAAGATTCCCACAGGAGGGGGAATCCACCTTCCATCTCTACTTATCCGCTGCTTTGCATGACGAGATCTATTTCCAGCAGCACATTCCATTTTAATGTTTTCCAATAGCAGATTCCTTACAATAGCATAATCACCTGAATCAACATTTACAAACAAATTGCATTTAGTCGAGATTGTCTCCTGAAGCCTATTAACTATCTTCTGCCACAGCTAAGAACTCCCTATATGTGAACCACAAAAGACCCTTTGATTCCTTTCTAGCCATAAATTCCAGATAATAAGAGCTGGCCCAATAGCCCAGGCCACTTGAAGAAAAGAGGTCTTTGTTGGGGGTCTGCCCAAACTATCCCAAAATTCAATTAAGGAGGTAGCATGAAAACAAGCATGTTGCCAAGCCTCCCACCACTTGTGCCAAATATCCCTAGAGAAAGGGCATAGAAAAAATAAGTGGGAGCAGTCTTCCTCATTATGCATACAAAGATAACAATTAGATGGTCCCTGGAAGCCTCTCTTACGAAGATTCTCCCACGTGAGGCATTTCCTCTGAGCAACCAACCATATGAAGAAATTACATTTTGGCCAAGAAAAGCAATTCCAAACCTTCTTCCACTAGGGAACATCCGTCAGGCCATGCAATTGCCTATCAAGCTGAGCATAACCTTCAGCAACAAAAAGCTTGGCTTTTGGATTAGGACCCCAAGCCAAAATATCTCTCTCCTTGAGGGAACTACATAACCTACCCTCCAAGATATTAAACAACACCACACAATCTTCATCTGAACCACCCAAGGGCCATTCAAGAGGATCCTTCCAACAAGTCACCTCAACCTATCCAATGCGCCTAATTGTTTTAAAATTCTCCACCTTAACCCATCCAGCATCACTGAAAATGTTGGAAAGAGGCTGAAGCTGAGGATAACTAGACAAAATAGGAGGGTGACCATCCCAAGAGTCCTGCCAAAAAAGAGCTTCAGAGCCTCTATTACAAATCCAGAAAAGACCATCTTTAATAAGTTGGGCACCTTTTTTAAGAGTATCCCAGATACAAGAGCCCCTGCCCACTAAACTAAGACGAGGCACCTCATGATCATTAGCACCAGGGAGATACTTGTGCGTTAAAATCTTGGTCCAGTCCTGATCCTAACTGTTACACCACCTCCAATATAGCTTAGCCGCCAAGGCCTTGCTAACCAAAGCAATATATCTCAGGCCAAGACACCCTGCATGTCTCAGTCTACAAACAGAGTCCCATTTAACTAAACTCCACTTAGAAGAAAGGAAACTACCAGACCAAAGAAATTGACGAGAAAGAGCATCAAACTCTCTCACAAAGTTAGAGGGAGGAGCCTGCACAAAACACCTATAAATGGGAAGTGCTTGCACCACAGTTTTCAAAAGAATCACTCTTCCAGCAGAGGATAACCACCTATAGGTCCAATGATTAACCTTACAACGAAATTTATCCAAAATTCCTTGCCAAAAATCTCTGCGCTGACCCCCCAAATCTAAAGGAATTCCCAGGTACAACAAAGGAAGAGACCCCGTCTGAAATCCGAGGATCCTGGAAATCCTATTCCGAATAAGCCAAGGGGTGTTAAAGAAATATATGGATGATTTATCTTCATTAATTTTCTGACCTGAGGCTTTACAATAGATATCCAAAGCTCTCCTGAAATTCACTGCCTCATTGATTTTGGCCTTGCCCATCAAACCTGTGTCATCCACAAACTGAAGATGGGAGTGGGGAGGTAAAACATTATTCCAACTCTAGCCCTAAATAAGACCATGTCTCACTTGGGAAGTGAGAAATCTGCCAAGACCTTCAACCATGAGAATAAATAAATAGGCAGATAGAGGGTCCCCTTGTCGAAGCCTTCGAGAAGCTCTAAACAATTGTGAGGGTTCCCCATTAATAAGAACTGAGAAAGAGGTAGAAGTCACACAACTAAGAACCCAATTCACCCACTCTTCTCCAAAACCAAAAGCCAAAAGGATGTTCTGTAAGAAATCCCAACTCACCCTATCATAAGCTTTGGCCATGTCAAGTTTAATAAACATAGCCTTCTCCTTAGAGGAAGCTATCGAATGAATAGCCTCCATTGCTATCACAACTCCATCAAGGATCCGTCTTTCGTTAATGAAACCACCTTGCTCCTAAGAAACCAAAGTGCAAAGGAGAGGTTTGAGTCGTTCAACAATCAATTTAGTGATTATCTTGTAGACAACATTACATAGAGCAATAGGCCTGTACTGATCCAAGCTATTAGCCCCCTCCCTCTTAGGAATGAGAGCCAAGAAGGTAGAATTCATAGATTTGAGCATTTGTTTATTCCTATGAGATTCTTGAACCACATCTAGAAGATCATACTTTATAATCTCCCAAAATTCTTGAAAAAACTCATTAGGAAACCCGTCAGGGCCAGGAGCCTTGCCTTTTTTCATTTGAAACACAACCCCCTCAAGTTCAGACAACAAAATGGGGCGCAAGAGAGCATCATTCATTTTAACAGAGACAAGAGGGGGAATATAGTTTAGGATGGCCCTCTCTTCCACCATAGCTTTAGGATCCTCTTTGGTAAACAAATTAGTAAAAAAACTGACAACTTCTGTAGCAATTTCTTCTTTAGATGAAAGATGAACCCCTTCTGAAGAAATGAGAGAGGTAATAGAGTTACCATACCTACGAGCCTTAACAGAATTATGAAAAAAAGCAGTGTTTCTATCACCTTCTTGGAGCCAATCCAGACGAGACTTTTGTTTCAAGAAAATCTCCTCACACAACTCCCACTCTTCTAAGTCCTTAAGAGCAAGGGACTCGGCCATACTGAGCTCCATAGTCATCCCTTGATCCCTAATTTGACACGTAGCCTCATCCAGCTTGGATTGAGCTGCCATCTTGTGTCTATGCAGGTTCCCAAAACATTGTTTATTCCACCTCTTCAGCCTATATTTTACATTTTGTAATCTCTTCCCAAAGGAGTACATAGCCCGCCCATGGGCAGGCACCCCTTCATACCACCAATCAACCATAAGATCCCTCAATGACTGATCATGAAGCCACATCAATTAAAATTTGAAAGAGGGATTTTTGGAGGTTCTAAAAGATGTAATAAAAAGCTTAATAGGCCAATGATCAGAACCCCTCCAATCAAAAATTTCTGAACTAGTGGACCACCTATCATGCACCCAAAAGCAGGAAACCAAAAATCTATCAAGTCTTTCAGAGATAGCCTCAACACCTCTCCTCCTATTATTCCATGTAAAGACACCATTAATTGGCATCACATCGATGAGATTCAAGAGACCAATATTATCTCTGAGAAAATTTGAGGAAGGATCAAGCCTGAATAACCCACCTCGCTTTTCCTCCAAACTAGTAACAACATTAAAATCTCTAGCCAAAATCCAGGGTAGAAAAGGATCCTAAGCCCAAACAAAATTGATGTGAGCCCAAAGATGAGACTTACCCACAAGATCCGTAGGAGCATAAATATTAGAGAAGAGGCATCTTTCTCTTGTCTCAAAGCTAGAATTGACCATAGAAATGGAAGACCTACTAGAAAACCACCACAAAGGGGAAACTTTCCTCGGGTTCCAGAAGCAAGCAACCTCCCCTAAACTACCATGAGAGCTCACTCCCTGCCAAAGGCCTTGGGGCCAGACACGACAAGCACAACTGGCCAAACCATCCACTGAAATCTTGGTTTCTTGAATAAAAACAACATCAGGAGACTCAGAGTCAATTAATCTACGAACAACCTTTTGTCTAGGGATGTTGTTCAAACCCCTTACATTCCATGAGAGCACAATCATTTATGTGGTTGAGAGAAGTGAGAATCAATGGGCTTTACAGACCCCGACTCAACTAAAGTATCACCAATAAGCTTAACCTTTTCCTGATCCATTTTCTGTCCACTCCTTAAAGGTTTGTCTAAAGAACCCTTTTTGAGGATCTTCTGATGCAAGCCTAAAATAGTTGGGGCTTTGCTAGTCTTCACTGAACTTGAAGCCATAGTAGTGGAAGGGGGAGTAGACGCCATGACCACTGCACCTTCAGGAACCAGTGACTCACTGAGATCTCTGTTGTCTTGAACATGGGATGGCAAATTCGTAACCATTTGAATATCCCGTTGATTCTCTAAAAATAGGGCCCGACCCTCTTTGTTGGAATCCCCATCCAGCACTTCATGCTGAAATTGAGCACTTAAGGACATTTCAACTGGAACTCCTTCCTCTTAGACCAAATCCTCTAGAACCTCAAACCTATTTAGGGTGACATCATTTTGCCTATCCAACCAGGTTCTCTTCTTTCCCTTGTCTTTATTTCGAGGTTTCACAAGAATGAAGCCATCTTTATTAGCAGGACCATTAGGCATATGGGCTTTCCCCCTATCTTCCCCCATAACAGAGTGAGGAGGATAGGAAATAGTTCGTTTAGAAGATTTATTTCTGGGGCATCTCCATTGTAAATGACCATATTCATGACAAATTTTGCATCTAAATGGTAGGGTCTCATAGTCCAACTGTTGGATCCAAGAAGATGTCCCCAAATAGATTTCCATAGAGTTTGGCAAAGGATTATTTAAATCAACTTCTACACATATGTGAGCGTAGGAAATTACATTTAGATCTTGAGTGTGTGATGCTGAACCCACAAGTTTACCAAGAAGTAGTGAGATTGAGTGAAGAATATCTTCTCTCCAGAACTCCAGCGGAAGCCTTGGCAATCCAATCCACACAGGCACACGAGAGGGAAGCTCCTCAGCAGAATTAAAGCCAATATGCCAAGGTTTAATAAAGAGTCCCACCTGGTTGAAAAAATAAGGGCCACCTTCAAAAGCCTTGTTCCTGTCTGCCAGGTTGGAAAAAATAACCAGAAAATAGTTATTGGCTGCCATAAGTAGCTCCATGTCTCCTTCAGGATTCCAGACACGATGTGCCCAAGACTCTAAAACAGGTATAAAGAGGCGAAGACCGATGAATTTGCATATGAGAGCATGGTTGCACCAATATTCAACATCCTTTGAAATTTGCTCAGGTTGAATAACCAGAACTGGGCGATCTTGGGCTCTCTCCAAACAACCATTCACCTTTTTCATGCGAAAAGGCTCTTTCGAAGAAGAAACGCCTGCCCTTGATTGGGAATGACCAATGTGTTCCTTTCCACATGCATGCATCAAATGAGACGGATCCACCATAGCCAGATCTCCAGAGACCATCTGAGAAGAGGATACTCCTCTATTCTCCATGGATCCAGAGAAAATACCAAAAGAAGAAAAATAAAAGGGGCGGAAAACCCAACCCCAAAACCCCACAAACCCCAACGACAACACAGAGTAGAAGAAACAGAAGAGGGTTGCAAAAAACCCCTACGGCAACCCAAAAAACCCGACCACAGGCAAGCAAAAGTCGACCCCCAACAAGTAAAGACTCCCCCCCCTGGAATGAAGCAAGCAGAGCGCAAATTACAGGCTAGGGCACTTCGGCCCTAGCACGACATCCACGCACACGCAGAGCCATCTCATCAAATTATATTATTATTATTTTTGTCAAAACAATGATCTTTAATTAATAAAAAGTCGAGATATTACAAAAAATTACAATATCCATCAAAATATATTGATCTGATTTCAATAAACTAGCATCCATCCGCAAACCGCCATGCTACTCAGGAAACCATATACCCCTAACTCACTATGCATTATTTTCACCTATCAACCATTACATTATCATAGAAAGTTTAAACTACCTTCAAATTCACAAACCTAAATAAACGCATATACTTCTAGAACTATACCATACAAATTTACAAAATATGGACAAACATGAAATCCTTCAGAAAATTACAAAAAACCCATTATTCACCAGTACCCCCCATCGGGCCATTCACCCAAAAATCCTCCAAAGAAAATTCACCACCCGCCAACGTCACCACCTCCGCAACCTTTGACCCATATGTTTCCGCTACTCGCTTACTAGGCTTTTTTCTATTAGCCTTCTCCAATTCTTTCGCTCTCAGAAACTACACCAATACCTTCCACTCGGTCACTGCCTTTTCCCGCCTCATGTCTCTCTTCTCCCCATTTTGCCACTTGATAAAGGGCATCAACATACAAACTTCTTCATTCTTTGATTTCTTCTCTTCATCTCTGATGTCAAACCCAGTGCTTGAAATAACCCTTGCCAGCATCGATTGAAGGCCATAAAGCCAATCCTCTCCCACATAGGCCTTCATTACCCACTTAATTTCCTCCTTTCAACGTACCTCCAAACCCCATGCTACAACCATTGCAACAATGCCAACATTTATTCTATACCTATACTCTATCTGCACAAATACCTTCCCCAAAAGCATCTCCAGGACCTACAAAACTGCCTTCTCTTCATATTTAACGATCAACCTTAGCCTTTTTTCAGAGATTTTCCCCAAAACAGGTAGTTGCCGCTTTGGCGTATAGAGCATAAAAGTCGCTTCCATATCGTACTTCAGATGCCACTTGTCTCTCACAACAATTACCTACACCTTCTACTCCAAGTTGCACTCTCCCCCTTTGAATCCTAATCACTACACTTCACTGCCTTACCTTGCATTGATGGCATCTTCAAACGACAACGTACGTACCCTCCCAAGGATCCAGAGTATGATTTCGAAAATCCTCAAAAACACATTCCCCTACCTCATCATTACATGAGGTTGCCCATTTAGAAAGGGTATCCACCACCTCATTCCTTGATCATACAACATGCACAATTTGGAATTCTTCGAAGGTGGAAACAAATTGTTTGGCAATAAATATATGTTTATTCAAAGGCCATGCACTTATTTCTCCATTTTTAATAGCATTAATTATTATTAGAGAGTCTCCTTTGAGTTGAATTTTTGACAACCCCAACTTTTTGCTTGCTCTAAGCACCTGAATAGTTGCTTGGGCTTCAACTTCATTGTTCATTCCATCTGGTACTTTACATGCTCCAAAGGCCAATATATTGCATTCCTAGTCCCGCGCTACCCAATTAGCACCCGAAGCCCCTGGGTTGCCCTTTGATGCTTCGCCAAAATTTATTTTGTACCCTCCTTCCATTGACCTAGATCACTCTACCGTCCTCTCCTTCCCATGTCCCGGATGAACCCGAGCATGCCCATTAACAGGTCGAAATTTTATATTTTTTATAATATATAAATCATATATTTTAAAAAATAAAATTTGACACATATCACTTACAACACTTTTATACATTTTATATCAGTCTATAATACCTCCTATAATAATACCTCTTGAACCTAATCAAACACATTACGAAACACTTTTATACCATTATAAAACACTTCTCATACCTATTAGCATACTACGTCTTACATTTTTTATTTAAACAAAATATTATATTTTTTCTTAATAATGAATTTGGGCACATAATGGCCCATGAAGCAAGACATGATCTATGTCCAACATGACATATACAACCCTTGTCCTTCGTAGTGTTGTAAGAGCCGAAAATGATGAAACATTTTGAAGGATCATCCACACTAAAAGGAGCAATTTTAAAAAAAAAAACTTTAAACACAAAGAAATTCAATATCAGAAAAGATATATAAATTGTATTAATTTTTACTTATATAAAATCATATGACTAAAAATATAAAATTTAAACACATGGAGACTTATATCATTGTAGAATACTACCTACCATAATACCTCTTGGACTTAATTAAACTCACTACGAGACACTTTTTATTACCACCATTCTCTCTGTGTACTACGTACCTTAACTTGATTTCATTTTAAAAAAACATTAATTTTTTTCTACAGAACTTTTAAAAATAGAAAATCAGTCCCCCATAAGACCCTGGTATAAATGTTCGCCTTCAACGAGTGTCAATAGACTGCGGCGTTTCGAAACAGTTCAATGCAAATTCCATTTAAAACAAACAAACAAGGGAAAAAATCCCAAAGTCTGCCACAATTGTTACAGGAAAGAAATTAACGTAATCCGTAGTTATGAACAGGCCCAAATGCGAACATACACAATACAAATAGCGAGGGAAGAAAGCAGGAGTCGCCAAATATTCCATCCCTCTGTAAAGCCATGCTGGCTGCTTCCTCCGCAAGAGCCGCTCTCAGGCCAGCTCTCAGCGCCTTCTCTTGCAAGCACCTGGTTGCATGGCACAAAACCCAAGGCCTCATAATCTCCTTATCTTTCTACGCCACCTGGTCAAAAGTGAGCCGCCGCAGAAACCAGGGTACGAATCCCCTCCGAGATAGTGGGGTTAAAATCTCTATTTGTTCCAGCCTGAGCACATTGCGCTCAAGCCATGTGAGATTGGCGTCTTCTTCGGTCCCGGCCATGGACGAAGTTGAGTGGAACGAATCGGGCGAGAAGAAAAAGTTGGCAGTGGATGTGAACCGTGAGTTGATACTTGAAGCTCAGCACCAGCAACACAGCCGATATATTCCTGTAAAGGCTTACTTCTTGTCTACTAGGTCCGTTCTTTGATTCTATCGCCTAGATATAGTGTTGAAATTGAGGCTTTGTGAAATACTTTATTTTTGAGCTGGCGAGTTAGTGCTATTGCTCTTTTACTAGCTAGCACCCAACTTAGGACCTCCCAATTGTATGCTGTTATCTAGATACTAATACATTTCTTGTTGAGAGTGTGGGTTGTTATTCCACTACCACTTGTTCAGTTGGGCTTCCTAGCTCTGATATCGTTTTATTTTTCACGAACCAGTTAGTACACAAATTCACAGCCTCCATTTTGAGGTTAACATGGTCTATATTGAGCCACTTCTCTTTCCATCCGGGGTGTCGATTACTCTTTCAACATGTGGATTGTTCTTTCAACATCCCCAAATTCAAAGTTATTTGCTTGGGGTTCTTAGTGCAGCTCTGATACCATGTTTTTTTGTCAACGAACTAAACCTTAAACCTATAACCTCCTCTTTGGAGGCTGAGGTGTTCAAATAACAGAGCCACTCGGTGCCTTGGCGTTCCAGAGTGGGGGTTGCTCTTTTAACAGCTATGAACAATGTTTGGTATCTATTTTAACAATAATGTTGCTTATGTTCATAATGTTAATTTGTAAACCCTTACCTATATTTAAGAATCACAAAATAATTGAACTGCTTGTTGCTTGCTTTTGCAAATAAAATTTGCTTTAAAAGAAAAGGATATTTTAACCAAAACAGAAATTAAACTTACAACAATTCACACAACAACTCAGACTTTTATCCTGGAAACCCTAATATGGAGGAAAAACTGGTTCTGTGGTGGTGGCAATGCCCTTAGTAATTTATTTTATTAGCTTGGGAGATAATGACGTCAAATGGGACTCCATTTCTTCCATCTACTTCTGATTATCTCCTTCTTATGATTAACAATTGAATTCTGCAATAATTATTTATTCTCGCAAGACTCAAAATATTTCTTAAAGTTACCTACAATCCCCTTTAAAATTATCTACAATCCTCTTTATATGGATATCCTGTGACAACAGAGTTATCCTGGGCTCTAAAAGAATTTTCGCAAACACAATAAGCTGAAATGACAACTGTACGATCCGTATTTCAAGTGAAGTGTTTCCTATTATTGGATAGCTATGCAGACACAGTGCTGTCTGGATGCTAACACGGTTGCTTTCCCATCCAAATACATTCTACTCTATTTTTGTTGTACCGTTTCCTGTTCCTGAATATGAAGTCACACCATTATTTAAGTTTTCCTATTTCTAAATACTTTCCAAATCTATTTTGGATCACATTTCCCTTTTTAGAAAGCTTTTGGTTGCCAATAGCTTAATGAGACAAAAGGTGGGGGAAGATTCTTTGGAGTACCATATTTCTTAGATCTCTACGTCCAATTTTCCAGGTTTCTTGGACTTTATTCTTTGTTCCTCTCGTTTTCTTTTCTAGAAAACATGCGTTGTTGAGTATGGCTTTTCCAAAGAGGTTAGTACTTGTTTTTCTTCTTCATCTAGCATTAAGAGCTCATAAAAATTTGCAAGTACTCACAATAAACAACTGAGTGCACCTTCATTAAAGGAAGAAGATCAAATATGAAAGCATTTTCACCTACGTCCTCCAAAATTGTGAAGGGTTCATATCTTAATGGCCTAATTGCTGATGTAGACAACTTCTATTGCTTTCAGTTAAAATAGTTAAAACAGCCCTGTTGCAGATACATAAACAAACAGAACAGGATAGAAGGGAAATAGGGTAAAGATAAGCATTTCCAAGTAAAAATCAACAAAGACATAACACTTGGTCAACCTCCGTTGTTAACAGTTAAAACAGTTAAATAACTCTGTTGCAGATACAAAAATAAACAGAGCAGAATAGAAGGGAAATAGGGTGAAGATAAGTATTACCAAACAAAAATCAACAAAAACATAACAGTCAAACTGATCTAGACTAATCTTTATTCTCAGATTTGCAAGTTAAATGCAGTAATAATGAAGATTCACAGCATCGAAATCACATAGATCTCCTTTTATTTTAGACAAAAAACAGCCATTACATATTTCTACTGCCCTCCACTACTTCAGAAAATAAGAATCTACTTATTTCTAAGTCTACCATTAATTCAAGCCCAAATTTGTTCCTCTATACAGCCCAGTCTAAGGCACTAGCCAAGATTTCTATTCTAATCAACTCTACAGCTAACACTATTAAATTTCTCCATAAAACAGGGCAGTTTATAATTATCATTATTTTTTGAAAATCACTCCCACTAATTTCTCAATCAAACTAACACTCCCTGATTTGGTGGTGCAACATTCATTCCACATTTTAGATTTCTAAGCCTCCTGGTTCACAGCTGGTTTTATCCAAAATCCATCTCCATGAAAGCCAAATGCCAATAGAACTCAAGAAGCCGACTAATGACACTTTTTTAATCAATGATGCAGGATTGCTTTTACTGTAGGGTGTTACCGCATCAAACATCCAGGTTAGGGTTTGTGAACATATGCTTACAAATTTGGCTTAGATGGTAAAACCATCCTTTAGACTTGAAGAATTAGTTGACGATATTCCTTTCCACGAAGTTAGATACTTTTGTAGCTTTCCACACATTTTCCTCCTCTCCTTCCAAGTACATTTTGGACCTTAATGGTCCTTTGCCAAATTGTTCTCTTTTTATTCTCCTAGCTTCTTGCAAGCTTAAACCAGTCTCTACTCGTCCTCCTCCCTTGAAAGCTATTTTGACTTTTCATATGGCTTGGGTTACCATTTGTTGCACCTGCACACAAACAATTAAAAATAGAAATCAAATTAAGGGAATATAAAATTCCTGTAGGGTTCTTCTTTCTCTCAATTATGTAATTTAGCCATGCTTCCCAATTCTTCTTTGTAGTTTGTATCTTTTCCATGGCTTGTTGCCCTATAACAGGCAAGCAAAAGTCTGTTTTTCTCTTCATCTATGTTTGCTGCTGTATCAGCTTCTGGCATGCTCACAATATCTTGCCATTAATATTCGTTCTTCACCATGTTATCCGTTTTATGAGAACTTCCCCTTCTCCACCACTGCTAGCTTGATTTCCACCAGGCTTGGGCTCCTCATATCCTTTTTCATTCATACTTTTGCCTATCAAGGAAGTCTCTTCATTCTCCTTCCTTTCTATTTCTTCATCTCTAATGTGGACCACTTCCATAGCTGCAATATTTTGGGCAGGCAATAGTGATAGGCTGCATCATTCTTCATTGTAGTCTTCTAAATCTTCTTCTCTTCCATGGTAATCATCAATATTTTTCCCTTCTTTAGGGTAATACAACTCAACATTTTCATCCTATTCATCTTTGTCACATTTCAATCCACTAGTAATTTTGCCAACTCCTTAAGGGATTTAATCTTTCTCTGTTCTAGCAGTTCTATCTCTAGCCAATCTTAGATTCTTTACCTTTCCTCTCTGAAATCAGCTCTTGCTCGCAAGGTGAGTATTTATTCCCACCAATCTTTTTCACCATCTTATGACCCTTGTATGCCTTTGCTTCAGATTTTATTTTGCTTTCCCATTATTGCTTGCCTCAGACTGCTCAAGCGTCCACCATAATTTCTCCAACTCAAACACCAATTCTTTCAACTTCCTTTACTTGTTTTTTGTTTGCTTTTGCCTCTTCCGTTGCTGTATTTCTTCTTCCAATTTGATAATCCTCTTTGTCACCTCATGAAACAACCTCACTTTACATCCATAGCCATAGCCACAACTCTTCTTTGAGCTATTGATAACTCTTTTCAATAAAAGCTAAGGCTGCCCATGAATTTTCTGCTTTTGGCATCTTTGGATGTTTTGATACCAAATCGATGCAGGCAATCTCTGTTGCTGCTAGTTGAAATAACCCTGTTGAAGGTACACAAATGAACACAACAGAATAGAAGGGAAATGCAGTGAAGATAAGCATTGCCAAACAAAATTCAGATAAAAACAAAACATTTAAATGTAGACTAATCTTTATTCTTAGACCTGCAAATTAAAATCAGTAATGATAAAGATTCAAACACAACTTCAAAATAATGAAGATCTTTTATTTTAACCAAAAACCAGTCATTACATATCTTTGCTCTTCTCTACTATTTCAAAAAATAAGAATTTACATATATCTAACTCTACCTTGCTCTAGACAAAAATCAGCCATTACATGTCTCCACTATCCTCCACTACTTCAGAAAATAGGAATTACATATTTCTAGCTCTATTTTTGATTTAAACCCAAATGTGTTCCTACATACGGTCCAATCCAAGGTGCCAAGTAAGAATTCTCATTCTAAATTAATTCTATAGTTTCCTTTCCCTATAAAACATGGCATCTCTAACTACTACTATTATTAGAAAATCACACTCCTCAATTTCTCAATCAAACTAACACTTATTGATTCGGTGGTGCATCAATTCCCTTTGAAGCCTTTCCTTGCCCATGGAAAGCCAAACTTTGCCCCCTACCTTAAGTTTGTATTCCTTCGTATGCTGACCATGCCTTTGTTTATAACTTTATACAATTTCTGTGTTCTTTCCATATACCTTAACTCAAATTTCTACAATTTTTTTTAACAAATTTTGATGCTCTAGGCAACTAATTATCTTTCCTTACTTGTTCATCTTGTTTATCAAAATCTACATCAAGTGGACTAGAAGGCTCTAACATGCCTTAGATGGTGACTTATTAGTAGAAGAATGCAAAGCCTTATTTTAAGAATTTTGAATGTAAGGAAGTGATTCATCCCATCTCTTGGGACACTTATTGTTATAACCCTTGATGAGCTGCACCAAGGTCCTATTGACCTCTTTTGCTTGACCATCTATTTGTCTGTGAAAGGCTATGCTTTTTTAAGATTTGTGTCCATGCTCTGTAATGTAGACCAAAACTTACCAACAAATGTTATGTCATTTTCTGAAATTATGGACTTAGGAAGGCCAAAGTGCACCCTTACATCTTCTATGTCTCAGCTGCTTCTTTTTCTTCATACATCTATCCAAAATCCTTATTATGCCTATATTCTTTGTGTAAACCTCTTTTGTGAAAGGGTTTAAGTGAATAACAATAACCATACCTGAAATAGGTGGCCTAGACAACATATTTGCCACAACATTGCTAGTTCATATTTAATATTTAATCACCATTTGCAATTGTTGTAGAAATCCTATTTGTTTATATATACATATTCCCATACTCATACCCAAGAAAAACTATGACCAATTGAAATTGTTGTAGAAATCCTATTCATTTATATATACATATTCTCTTATGTCATTTACATGGGTGAATCGATGGAGTTTTGTTGCAAAAACCCTTGCGTTCAAATCCATGAGAGGTTTGGTAATGTATAATACCATAAAAACTCCCTATTGAAGCCCACAGTGGATATGTGGTTGTAATATTGATTAACATACAACATGCAATTCTGGGTGTGGCATGGCACAATGATTGAGGCCTGGGATGAGTCTTTGGTGAAGTTGATGGACTAAATATCTGTTTTGTTATGTCATTTAAGTTGATGGACTAAATATCTGTTTTGATATGCTTCTAAAGAAAAGAAATTCACACATTTCGACTAACACAGCTGCACCCTTCCAATTGAAAAATTGATTGCTCAAAATAATCGGATAAATTATTCAACGATATACAACCATATATAAAGAGTTTACAAGATGACGTTCTAAATTAAGAACCAGTCGTTTAAGTGAAAACTAAAAAGCTAAAAAGCTAAATAAAGATGAAAAGCTTAAAACTAAAAAGCAAACTATGCGTTCTTATAAAAGAAGCAATAGTTGACTAATGACTAACTAAATGACCATTAATAGTGTTAATTTTGTAACGTTGGTCGTACTATTTCATGCTTCCGATATATATATATATATTATTTTGATTACATATACTAATATGTTAATTTTAACTAATGATAAATAAAACCAAAGTTAACTTATCGCGTTTGACCAACGGTTACACCGTTCATGGTATTGTGGTAAAGCGATTCTCAAACAAGTCGCACTCCTTCCGATCGGGTAAGTAAACGGTGACTAGTTTATATACTGTGGTGAGAGGTACGTAGGGAAGAGATGTGTCTTCCCACGTGGGAAGACATATCTCTTCACTACGTAACCCCTCATCCACTTATATTGCATGCTTACATTGAGGAGGATGTACACACTGAAATTAATGTGTGGTGCATCTTTAAAACACGCTATAGCAGATAAAATACAACTTTCAGATCATATCTCCATCTCTTCTATTTTGATCACAAAATTTTGAAAGAACTTAACATGGTATCAGAGCTAGGTCCAGGCTAGGAGCCCCAAGCACACGAGAGGTGTGGCTTAAGGGGGGGCGTTGGTTCTGGAAATAAGCCACACCCGGACCGACGATGGACTGGTCCAAGAGGGGCCCGTAGCTCAATGGTAGAGCACTCCAGTAGCGTATGGAAGGTCCTAGGTTCGAGCCCTAGCTGGTCCATGTCTCAACATGGTATTAGAGCGAAGTTAAGGAAGATCATATTAAAATTCTGTAACGATCTCATAAACTTTCACCAGGCTCTTACTAAGATCACATTCCCATAATCCTAATAGCAACTAGAATTAGGTTTGAAGATAGATTAGATGGAGCATCAAATTTTGTATCTTGGAAATTTAGGATCATGCTTGTTTTGAAAGAAAATAAAATTGACTCCCCTGTCAAAAGTGAAATTCCCGAACCCTCTGATGATACAGAGAAAATTCAGTGGAGCAAGGACAGTGAGAAGGCCCTTAAGATAATTGTGGATTCAGGAAGAGACCACATTGTACCAGTTATTTCTAAATATGAGACAGCCTTTCAGATGTTCAAAGCATTAGCTGACATTTATGAAATCAACAACACTAGCAGGGCGCTCACCCTAAAGAATCAACTACACCATATAAAGATGAATAAAGGAGAAACAGTTACATCTTATTTCTTGAGGATCACTGAGCTTAGGGATCAACTATCCACTATTGGACATCTAGTAGACAACAAAGAACTTGCTATGATGGCCCTAAATGGACTTCCTACCTCATGGGAATCGTTCATTCAAGGAATCAGTGCTCGTTCTAAATTTCCTAAGTTTGATAGATTGAAAACCGATTGCATAAAATAGGAATCTCATCTTGTCACAAGAGAAATAAAACAAAACAATGGTAATGAAGACATTCAAGTTCTAAACTCTAATTCCCACAAGAAAGGAAAGAAGAAGAACTTTAAGAGAAAGAGGGACAACAACTCAAATGGGAAGAGGTCTTCAAAGAAGAAGAGAGACATTTCTGAAGTACAATGTTTCAGATGTAACCAATATGGGCACTATGCAATGAAGTGTCCAAATAGGATGAAACAACAAGCTTCAATGGCAGAAATTAAGAAAGGGAGTAATTCCGAGAAGCTAGTCTTCTACTCAGCCCTCTCTAGTCAAGTCACCTCCAGTTTCAACACATGGGTGATTGACAGCGGAGCATCTCGACACATCACTGGATTTCGTGAGCACCTAGATACACTTGTGGAAAGTTCAAATGAAGAAGTGACAATTGGTGATGACTCAAATTATCCAGTTATGGGAATAGGAACCTGCAATATCAACCTAAAGTTAGGCATATCCCTACAGCTGACTGGAGTTCTATTTGTACCTGGTATAAAGAGAAACCTTGTCTCAGCTTCTGCACTTGAAGATAAGGGTTACAAATTAACCTTTATGGAAGGAAAGGTACTTGCTTGGCCAAATAACTCCACCATCAAGAAAGCCCATACCATTGGAGTAAGACAAGGGAGCCTCTACAGACTTTGCACCACTCCACCTCTAGCCTTGATTAGGGCACCTTCATTTCCATGCCCTACCTAAGATAGAGAAGATGGTGATCGGCTTACCCAAGCTAAGTCAAAAATCTGAAGGAGCCTGCAAAGGGTGTGCCTTGGGAAAGAATGCTAAAGGGTCTTTTAATTCTAGCAACAGTAAATCCAAAAATGTATTAGAATTAGTTCATTCTGATTTATGTGGACCCCATGTCTATACCCTCATTAGGGGGATTTTTATATTATGTAATATTTGTAGATGATTATTCTAGGAAGACCTGGATATATTTTCTGCGGTACAAAGAGTCTGAAGAAATCCTTTCTAAATTTAAGGAATTCAAAGCTCTTGCAGAAAATATGACAGGAGAAAATCATAACCTTAAGAACAGACAATGGGGGGGAATACACTTTTGACATGTTTAAAGATTATTGTATAAATGCTAGGATTAAGAGGGAGTTAACTGTACCTTATAACCCACAACAAAATGGGGTAGCTGAAAGAAAGAATAGGACTATAGTAGAAGCTGCTAGGGCTATGTTGTTTGACCAAAATATAGAAACCTCATTTTGGGCTGAAGCATCTAGGACAGCTGTGTACATTCAAAATAGATGTCCTCATTTTCTTCTTGACAATAAAACCCCTGAAGAAGCCTTTACTGGCAACAAACCTGACATAAGTCATTTCTGGATCTTTGGGTGTCCAGTCTATATTCGTGTCTTTAAAGAAAAGAGGTCAAAGTTAGAACCTTCTGGAAAGAAAGGAGTATTTGTTGGGTACAGTGAAACCTCTAAAGCCTACAGAATATACATACCTGGTCAAAGACAAATTGAACTAAGTAGAGATGTCATCTTTGAGGAAGACATAGAGGTCCAAAAGCTCTAATGAATTAGAACACCAAGATCCTCCTACAAGCTTGGATGAGGATTCCACCCCTGAGATTCAGAGGGAGACCCTTGAAGATGCTGAGCATGAAGTTCAAGGCTTACCTTAAGAAGAAAATTATCCCGAAACTAGGAAGAGACCACTTTGGGCTAAAAAGATGCTTCAAGAAGCTGAAAACTATGCTGCTCCAAAGGGGACCTTCAGAGAAAGTAAGAGACCTAACCTATTTTCCAGTTATAGTGCCTTGATGAGTGAGATCATTGATGCAGAACCTTCCTGTGTTTGAGATGCGCTCAAGCATCAAGTTTGGAAAGATGCTATGTCAGAAGAGTATTAGTCAATTCTAAAAAATGATGTCTGCTATATTGTGCCTAGGCCTAAAGGCATCTGTGGTATCTTCTAAATGGCTCTTCAAAATCAAACATGCAACAGATGGCAGCATTGAGAAGCACAAAGCAAGGTTTGTTGCCACAGGTTTCTCACAAAAAGAAGGTATTGACTATGAAGAGACATTTGCTCCTGTTGCCAGATACACTTCTGTTCGAGCAGTTTTGGCTATTGCAGCATCTAAAAGATGGAAAGTCCATCAAATGGATGTCAAGACTGCTTTTCTGAATGGTAAGATTGAAGAAGAAGTTTATTTGGAGCAACCTGAAGGTTTTGTGATTCATAAGGCTGAATCACATGTCTGCAGATTAAAGAAAGCTCTTTATGGACTGAAACAGGCCCCCAGAGCATGGTATGAAAGAATTGATCACTATCTCTTGGAATTAGGGTTTTTCAAGAATGAAGCAGATCCAAATCTCTACTAAAAGGTAATCAATGGTGAATTATTAATTCTTATTCTTTATGTTGATGATCTATTAATCACAGGAGAGGATAATTGTATTTCTCAATGTAAGAAAGAATTAGCCTCTGAGTTTGATATGAAAGATTTAGGAATTCTTCACTACTTCCTTGGATTGGAAGTTTGGCAGCAGGCAGATGGTATAATCCTTAATGAAGGAAAATACACCATTGATATACTCAAGAGATTTAGAATGTTGGATTGTAGATCCATGACCACACCTATGGAGACAAATTTGCACAAGCTAAAGGAAACAACTGCAGAATCAGAGTTTGCAGATCCTACACTCTACAGACAGATTATTGGATCTCTGATGTATTTGGTAAACACAAGACCTGATATATGTTATGCTGTAAATGCACTAAGTCAGTTCATGTGTGAACCCAGGGAAATACATCTTGTTGCTGCAAAGCATATTCTGAGATATCTTCGAGGAACTATTGGTTTTGGTTTGAAATATAAACATGTAGAACTTGACCTACATGGATTCACTAATTCTGATTGGGCTGGAAGCATAGTTGACAGGAAAAGCACATCGGGATGTTGCTTCAGTTTAGGATCAGGAATGATCTCATGGATATGTAGAAAACAGTCTTCAGTTGCTCAGAGTTCTATAGAAGCTGAATACATAGCAGCCTCCATGGGAGCAAGAGAAGTTGTATGGCTCCGGAAATTGCTTGTAAGACTGTTTGGTCAGCTCTTAAATCCTACTGTCATCTACTGTGACAATCAGAGTTGCATTAAGCTTTCAATGAATCCAGTATTTCATGACAGGTCTAAACACATTGAGATTCCTTATCACTATGTTCGAGATATGGTGGAAAGGAATGTGATCCGACTGAATTATATTAGTACAGGTGATCAGATTGCAGACATTTTACCAAGCCTCTCTCCAGGATCAAGATTGAACACTTTAGAGATAAACTTGGTATGGTTGAAAATGTTATTTCATTTTGAGATAGAGTCTCATTTATTCCGATATACTAATATATTTAAAGATGTTTAGTGTGTAAACTCTTTTATTTGTCATGTGTGTGACTCCATGACTGCATGGGCCTTCTGTGAACATTTTTGAAGGGTGACGACTTTTCAATAATGAACACTTGTTTCAAATTGATATTGTAAGGTGAAGATTTTGCAATTATCAATTTAACTATCTTGATGGATATCATGTGATTTGATATCTGTGGACATGTCATGATAGTATATATATCTCTGAGGCATTATGGTAGATATTTGTTGGTTGATATCATTAAATAAACCATAATTATGATAGAGATCTTCATGGTGAATATTATGAACATAATATTCGTGGACATGCCACAAAATCATTATCAGTATGGTAGGCATCATGTGACTTGCTGCCAGTGCACATACCTTACTTGATAACTATGAGTTATGGTGAGTATCATGAGACTTGATATTCATTGTTGAACCATATCTTTGAATATCACTATGGTGTGATATCTCCTCTCTTCACAATCAATGGATGAATTGTGATGTTTTCTCTAACATGAAATGTGTCCTCCCTAGTTAAGAGGGAGTGTTAATTTTGTAACATCGGTCGTACTATTTCATGCTTCTGATATATATATATATATATTTGATTACATATACTAATATGTTAACGTTAACTAATGATAAATAAAACCAAAGTTAACTTATCGCGTTTGACCAACGGTTACACTGTTCATGGTATCGTGTGGTAAAGCGATTCTCAAACAAGTCACACTCCTTCCGATCGGGTAAGTAAACGGTGACTAGTTTATATACTGTGGTGAGAGGTACGTAGGGAAGAGATGTGTCTTCCCACGTGGGAAGACATATCTCTTCACTACGTAACCCCTCATCCACTTATATATCATGCTTACATTGAGGAGGATGTACACACCGAAATTGATAAGTGTGGTGCATCTTTAAAACACGCTATAGCAGATAAAATACAACTTTCAGATCATATCTCCATCTCTTCTATTTTGATCACAGAATTTTGAAAGAACTTAACAAATAGAACCACAAAAGAAGGTAACTGACTAAAAGAATTAATTATTCTAATACCAATATATTATACTTTATCTCCACTTGACATTGCATAATTTAAAATATAGAAACAAAAGGCAAAAACAAAAATTATCAATGTCCATGAATCCTCAAAAGTAGATCAGTCTAGGTTTATTTGAATCAAAACCACAACTAACTATTATAGCTAACTTGGAATGATAAAAGGATCCCCGACAGCTAAGACGAACACATTAAAAATTAAAAGTTGGGAAGCAATATAACCAAATAAAAGAAGAGGGACTAAGTCGAATAGGAAAACCTTATTCATGTAGACTGTGCATAAAATTCACATAGTTAAAACATTTTCTGTGAGTTTCCTGCATGTTTAATCTTTTGGAGTTTCTATTTCTGATTCTCAGGGAGCAATGCAACATAGTCTGAAAATCATTGACCTTACTGATATTCATATTGAGTCAACTGTTAAAGCAGTGGCCTAATGAGCAAGCTGCCTTTGTAAAGGCGCAGGGAAATAAACTCTAGCAACTTAACCATAGAAGTTTTACAGTTACAACACCAATGAAATGGTACTTGAATAGTGGAATGATTAATATAAATTATATAAGGACACAATAAGTCAAATGAGTACTTGTGTCTATGCATCAATTGTTCTAACCAATGAAGCATTAATTGTTTGGGGAATTAATCAGCAAAACAAAAGTATAAGATTTTTTGAAAAAATGGGAAAAAAATGGGGAAAACATCAGATTTAAAAAAATGTAAAAAATTAATATATATATATATATATATATATATATATATATATAATTAATATATATATATATATATAATTAATATATATATATATATATATATATAATTAATATAAATATAATTAATATAAATAATAAATATATTAAATTTTATATGTTAACTAATAAATGTATTATAAGTAAAATTCTAATTTTAATATTTTAAACTACTAAATTTAATATAGAATAAATCCATAAAAATATAAGAATTGAATACATTATTTATAAGTATATTTAAAATTTTAATTTAAATATTATTAATAATAAATAATAAATAATAAATACATAAAATTAAAGTTCATATATCAAATACAAAATACATTATAATTAAAAAACTAGTTTAATATTTTAAAATTTTTAATTTAAATATTAAAAAAAATAAAATTAAAAAATGAATTGACATTGTTTTAAAAAACATATATCTAAAGCTATTAAACTTTATTTTTAATAAAGTAGAAAGCTATGGCCCCTCTTCTCGATTAACAACTTTGAAAAGGCCCACCACCTAATTTTTCATATGTTTGCTTTAAGAATATTTTTAATCTTTTAATTTGGCATATGGACAAACCTAAGACCTCGATATCAACGCCCAATAATATATTATTATTAAATCCTTTAAAAAGAAAATTTGGTCTCTCTTACATGCATTGTATGCAGCTACATTTGACGCAAATCTAATATTTTTGTCATTATTATTATTTTATAATTAAATCATGAATTGCAAAAAAGATATTATTAAAGAAATAAAAGAAACTAATGGTGAAATTTTTTATAATGATAAAATTTAATTATTTACTTGAAGTTCAATAAACTTTGTATTTTAATTAAAGTTAAAAATAAAATAACAAAAACTTTTGGATCGAAATCTCGTCCCATTCCCATTTGGTGAACCCTATGTCCTGACCCCACCTATGCCCTCGACTTGCACATAAAAATTCCCATCAGCCCTCAAAATTTCTGTTTGCCCTTGATTTTGCCTGCTTCGTGTTCGCGCCGTGTAGGGTTATGTTTTTTTTCCGTGTTTAAATTGCATTTTTTCACCTTTTTTTGGCGATTTTTTTAGGAAAAATCGTATTTAGGGTTGACCGATTAAATCCAATTTTTTGAGGGAAAAATTGGCGAGCTCCCCGACTCCTGATTAATCGGGTATAATCGTGATTTTTTCCAGATGTTTGCTTCTTTGGTTCGAACTGGTTATAGAAACTGTCACTATTGTAAATTATATCTGCATGCTTTCATAGCTGTCCACAAGAGTTATTAAAAATATAGGTGACTACAATGAATTATCTTGTTGGGTACTGTAAACACAAAATAAAATACCAAGGTATCTTATCCTCTCTTGAACAAAATCTTCTCAAATGCTAAACTACGTGATCAATTGGAAGACTCCAAGGTTTCGAAATGTTAGGTCTTGACGTGCGGATGAGCTCAATGGTTTGATGTGATAATGCTGGAATCACAAGGGGACTTATGTTGCATACAAATGCTTGAATGTTTGAACGTTACTGGAACTTGGGACTAACTCATCTAACAAAGAAAGAACACAAGGAAAGGGTTTAGAGAGTCTAATCTAATCCTAGGAATGTAGGATGTAGTGACTAACTTGGTGAAACTCTACTAGACTTTGCTTTGACATCAATGAACAACTCCACAAAACTAGTGCAACCTTCTAAGGTAAATATATGATGTTCAAATTACCACCAACAACATAGACACCATCAAGGCAATGCATATCAATGTGTGAATAGTAATTGAAGTTAAGTTTGAATAAAGATTCTAGTTGACCACGCAAGGCAAGTTTACAATCAACAAACTGCTAGTAGTATGGATATGTGAATTTCACCATTACACACCCACTAAATCTTCCATTCATCTAATTAAAGCAAACGAGAAGTAGAAACCATGCAACTTGTTGAAACAACACATTTCATCATATCTTCAATGAAAAGAGTATTATTCATTTACAAGTCTTAGCAACAATTTCTTCTTCTCCTACTCTACTCTAACTTCCAATTTCTAATCTATCTATTCTCCTAATTTCTAGCTCTTCAACTATTAACCTTTACAAATGAGAGAGCCAAGCCCTTTTATAGAAGTTCCATTTACAATGAACGGCTCAAATTGATTCAAAATCAATGGCCAAGATTGAAAGATAGAAACCCTAATTAGGGTTTGTTACAACCACCATTACATTGGCCAATGAGAGACGAGGATAGGTAAGATAAATAATATTTGATGTAGCGCGATGTGTCACTTGTTCCATCCTTGAATGAATGTTGACTTGGTACCCTTTGATTGGACAAATGGTGACTGGGATGCCACCTTAGCTTGTCCTATAGACTTGATCAACTCTTGAGCATTCTTCATGATTTTTGGAATTTCTTATGGTACTTTGCATTTCATCCTTAGGGTTGAACTATTTCATCCTTAACATTCTTTGACTTTGAGATCCTTTGATGTAGTTCCTTCTTCATAACGTGGAATCCCCCCTATACTCATATCTTGGATTTGTCTTTCCTCATTTGTTGCTTTGAAGTATTGAGCCCTTGGTATTCTTGCAAACCGCATCCTCTTTCACCTCAAGCCTTGATCATCATACTTCCCTTCCTTGTAGCAGACCTGCAAAACAAACAAATATTGAATCAAAAACCTATGAAATGAATGAAAGCACTATCAATCTTTCACCACATGAGAATGGGAACTTGATTCCCCTCGGGTCTCATGAATCCTTAATTCCTTTTGATCTTAATAGCTTTGAACCCTTAATAGAAAATTGAATCCCATGGGGATCAATTTCATGTTAAATTGAGTCTTCATCGGTGGGAATTTGCTGGTCATAGGGACTACTTTGTCATTGATCCTTATTTGAATTGATTTGTCCCTTGATGGAGAATTGATGGGTATAGGGACAAAGCATTTCGCACATCGAGAATCAGCCTCCATAGGGACTATTTAGTCCTTGTTGCAACTCCTCATCGAACCCTGAGTGGAAAATAGAACCTCATAGGTGTTGACGTGGGAAAAGTGCACGCTAATCTTTCGGTCAACACAGAGTACAAGACCTCCTTTCATTTTATCGCCTAAGTTTATTTTATGCGTTTCTATTTGAGCTCGAACTTTATTACTTTGTTTTGGTTTTAGTTCGAATGTTTTTTTTGAATAAAAGGGGTAAAAACTTTATTGAAATTTAAACAGAAGAATTACAGAGAGAGCCAGAGCCCTGAGGCCCCAGACAGAAGCCACAAATCCAACCCCATCTTATCCAACTTCATAACCATCCATGTCCTCAGTAAGAATCTTCTGCAAGTCCTGACTGTAATCCCCGGAGAGATGCTCCCAACCTTCAACTTTCCAATTACTATCATGATCCGAAGCCCACTTGGCCAAGCAATCAACTGCTCTATTCCATTCACGAGGGATGTGGATGAAAGACACCTGTTCCATTAAAGTACTAATTTGGAGAATCTGCTGGACAATCCTAGCCAATTGCCACTGAATCCCACTAACCTTTTGATCATTCAACAAGTTAACAACCATTTGTGAATCCGATTCACAAATCACCTTCCTTCGATCCAACTCCCAAGGATTCTCTAGGGCATAGAGAATCGCAAATCCCTCCATAATGTTATTAGACTGCCACCCTTTATGCACCAAGAAGAGGAAAACAACCTCCCCCCTACTATTCCTGCCAACATCACCAACTCCAGTCAAGCCTGGGTTCCCCCTTGATGAGCCATCAGTGTTAATCTTGAAAATCCCTTCCAGGGGGGGAATCCACCTTCCCACCCTTTGTACCTTCTTCATAGCCCGTCTACCTCTCCTGACACAAGCTGAAACAGGAGACAACTCCTGCAGGCCAAGCCTACTCACCATATCTGCCTCATCTCTACTCAACGGAAAATTCATCTTACATTTAGCTTCCATTGTCTCCCGAATCATAGCAATGATCCTATTCCAAACTTGTTGAACAAACAATCTGTCCTCACGAAAGATCCTCTTGTTCCTCTCGAGCCAGATCTGCCACAGAATGAAGATGGGCCCAATATACCAGACAGTCTGGAGGAAGGGGGACAAGATAGGAGGTCTGCCCAAACTGTTCTAGAACTCTACCAGAGAATCTGCGTGGACACAAGGATGCTTCCATACCCCCCACCAATAATGCCAAATAAGCTGGGAGAAAGGGCATCTAAAGAACAGGTGTGAGGAATCTTCTTCCCCATAACCACACAAAACACAGATAGAGGGTCCCAAAAATCCCCGCTTGTGGATATTGTCCCAAGTTAGACATCTATTCAAAGCCAAAGTCCAAGCGAAGCAATTACACTTCGGCCAAGAAACATTATTCCACACCTGTTTCCACTAGGTCACCTCTCTTCCCTCAAGTCTTCGGTTCAACAATTCCTGGTATCCACTAGCCACAGTAAAAATGGCCTTAGGATTTGGAAGCCAAGCAAGCCCATCCCTACTCTTGAGGGAGCTACAATGTCTTCTTGCCAAAATGCCTTGCAACTCAGCACATTCTTCCTCCATCTCAACAACCGGCCACTCATTAGGAACCTTCCATCGCTCCAACTCCAGCCGACCACACCTATAAGCAACCTTAAAGTCACTCACCCTTGACCATCCCGCCTCCAAAAATCTCTGGCACAGATTCCCAAGGTTAGGAAATTGGTCCAGGATGGGAGGATATCCATCCCAAGAGTCGTTCCAGAAAAGGACCTCTTCCCCCCTTCTGCATATCCAAAAAAGTCCATCCTTAATGAGAGAGGCCCCCCTCTTGAGAGTATACCAGATCGAAGAGCCCTTTCCCTCCAGTGGATATCTAGGGATTTCCTCCATCGGGATCCTCTGCATATATTTGTTGGCCAGAATCCTAGCCCATCCTCGATCCTGCTTAACACACCACCTCCAGTAAAGTTTAGCCGCCGATGCTTCCCCAAAAAGAACAGACTGCCTTAAACCAAGCCCCCCCGATTGTTTCGGGCTACACACCAAGTCCCAATTGACCAGACTCCATTTGGAAGAGGAAAGATTGCCTGCCCATAAGAATTGCCTAGCCAGAGAATCCAATCCCTTCAGGAACCACTTAGGAGCCACATGAAGCATACATCGGTAGATCGGAAGAGCCTGAACCACCGACTGAATCAGTTGAACCCTTCCAGCGAAGGATAGCCATCTATGAGTCCAATGTTCAACCTTCGTGCAAAATTTATCCAAGATATCTTGCCAGGTCTCCCTAGGAGGGTTGCCAGGAGAGATAGGAATACCCAAATAAATTAGGGAAAAAGCGCCAACTTGGAATCTCAAGATAAGGGCAATCCTTCTTTGAATAGCATCAGGAGTGTTGAAAAATAGGATAGAAGATTTATCCTCATTGATCAACTGGCCCGAGGCCGCAAGATAAACATCTAAGACCTTACGCAGATTAGTAGCTTCCCTGACCTGAGCAAACCCCATAAGGGCCGTGTCATCCACAAACTGCAAATGAGATTGCGGCTACAAGTCATTACCCCATTTCCATCCTTGAATAATACCTAGCCCCACATTATGCTTGATCAACCTTCCCAGACCCTCAGCCAGAAGAATGAATAAATAGGGGAAGAGGGGGTCCCCCTGGCAAAGGCCCCTAGAAGCACCAAACAACTCCGTATGGTCACCATTAATAAGCATAGAGAAAGAAGTAGACGTGACACAACTCATAACCCACTGGACCCACTCATCAGCAAACCCAAAAGCCCTGAGGATCTTCTGAAGGAAGGACCACCGAACTCTATCATACGCCTTAGCCATAGCCAACTTAATAAACATAGCTTTTTCCTTGGATGACACCATAGAATGAATGGTCTCCGTAGAAATGACCACACCATCCAAAATTTGTCGCCCTTCCACAAAACCACTCTGCTCCTCAGAGATAACATTCCCCAGGCACTTCTTCAATCTATCCGCTATCAGCTTAGAGATGATCTTATAAATCACATTGCAGAGAGAGATAGGGCGGAATTGGCCTAACCGGTCAGCCCCCTCACATTTGGGGATTAGAGCAATGAATGTTGCATTCAATGCCCTAAGCATCTGCTTATTCCTTTGAGACTCCTGGACTACATCCAATAAATCTAATTTGATAATATCCCAGAACTCTTGAAAGAATTCAACTGGGAACACATCCGGTCTAGGAGCTTTTCCTTTCCTCATGTGAAAGACAATCCTTTCTAGCTCTTCCAACAAAATAGGACACAAAAGCTTCTCATTCATCTCCCCTGTGACCAGAGAGGGAATGCAAGGAAGAACCTGATTCTCCGCCACCACTTCTCCCTAGGAATCCTCCCTAAAGAGGGTCTGGAAAAAATGTAGCGACTCCCTTGAAATCTCCTACAAGGATAGGCACTGCTCACCTCTATTGTTAACCAGGACAGGGATGGAATTTCCATGTCTTCTTTCTTTCACTGAGTTGAAGAAGAAAGCAGTGTTCTTGTCCCCCTCCTCGACCAATCAATACGAGCTCTCTGCTTCCAGTATATTTCTTCCTTAAGCTCCCATTCCTCAACCACCTTGACAACCCTGTCCTCCTCCCTAAGCAAGTCCTCAGACAACCCATGCTCTTTGATTTCACTGGTGATCCCATTTAGCACGCTTTGAGCAGCTTTCTTAGCATGAAAAATGTTCCCGAATCCCTGTCGGTTCCACTGTTTAAGTTGAAACTTAACAAATTGCAGCTGCTTGGCAAAAGAGTACATGGCTGTGCCAAAGGCCGGCCTCCCTTTCCTCCACCACTCCGCTACAAGAACTTGCAAAGTAGGATCCCGAAGCCACATGAGTTGGAATTTGAAAGAAGGTGAGCGAGCTACCTGAGCCGAAGAAGACACCAGCTTAATGGGCCAATGATCTGACCCTCTCCAGTCCAGAATCTCAGAACTTGTGGACCACCCCCCCCCCCCCAATCCAAAAATTAGAGACCAAAAAACGATCCAACCTCTCTGCAATCCAATACTCTCCCAACCTCCTATTGTTCCAAGTGAACAACCCATTGCCAGGCTTAATGTCAACAAGGTGCAACAAAGATATATTATCCTGAAAAAGGTAGGACGAGGGTTCCAACTTCATAACCCCCCCCTTCTTCTCACTCAGTGCGAGGATTGCATTAAAATCTCCTGCCATAATCCAAGGGTGAAAAGGGGTCAATCTTCGCACACCTGAAATATGGGACCATAAGTTTTGCTTGCCCTGAAAATCAGTAGGGGCATAGATGTTAGAAAACAAGATTAGTTCTCCAGTCTCAAGACTAGATATAACCCTGGATATCGAAGATCTGGAGGCAATCCACCAGACAGGGCGAAATCTTAATGGGTTCCAAAGGCAGGCCACCCCTCCAGAAGAACCAGCTGCCCCAACACATTGACACTCGCCTCGCCCCCACAGCTTTGGCACCAGACCCATCATACTCTCCACTGAAAGTTTAGTTTCTTGCAAGAATAGGACATCGGGTGAATGATTCCTAATCAACTCCCAAACAACTTTTTGTCTAGGGCCACTGTTCAAGCCCCTCACATTCCAAGAAAGCACAATCATTTAGGAGGATTGGAAAAGTGAGAATCCAAAGTCTTCACTGACCCTGACTCAACCAAGTTCTTCCCCATCAATTTGATCTTCTCCAGATCTTTCTTTCTGCCCACCTTTGAACTCTTCTCTGAAGCACTTTTCTTTATATCTTTCTGGTGCAAACCTAGGTGAACAAAGGGCTTATTACTTCTAACCCCAGCCGGTTCCATTTTTAGAGCTATCGGAGACCCCTCCCCCTCAACCAAGTTCACCTCAAAGCCTCGAGTGATTTCCATCTGGGCCCCTACTGGCTGATCCATCTCCATCTGCTGACTTCCAACCACAAGCAAGGCCTGGGTAGAGTTCTCAATTACTCTTTTCGGGGCCCCCCCTGAAGCACCTTGATCCAAAGGGGTAAACCCCGGATTTACTTCCTGATGGCTAAGGTCATCCAAGACTTCAAATCTGTTGAAGGAATTCCCCTCCTGTCGCTCCTGTAAGGGCCTCTTTTGTCCTCAGTTCCTGTTTTTTGTCTTAACTGAGACAAACCCATCAGCACCCTCACCCTCGACCGACATGGCAGCTTTCCCCTTCCCAGCCCTATCTAGGCTCGGGTTTGACTGCTGAGGTTGGCGCATCGCCGGCTTATATCTAGGGCACTTACATTGTAAATGACCATACTCGTGACATAGACGACATCGGAAAGGTAGAGTCTCATAATCTAACTGTTGAACCCAAGAATAAGAGCTTGCGCACATATCTATAGCATCTGACAGAGGTTTACTAAGGTCAATTTCAACAGAGATATGCGCAAAGGTCATTACCTTTCTCCCTAGGGTTTGTATTGATGAACCCACAGGCCTCCCAAGCAGAGCGACAAGCATCCGAAGCACATCCTCCCGACAACATTCCACAGGAAAACGTGGTAACCGAACCCACACTGGGACCCTATTTGGGAGCTCCTGAGAAGGATTAAACCCCGCATGCCAAGGCTTGATGAACAATCCCACTTGGTTGTAAAAATACGGGCCCCCTTCAAAGACCCTATTGCGATCCTCCATACAATTGAAAGTAACCATGCAGTAGTTATTGGCCAACAGCATGATCTCCATTTTCCCTTCCGGTGCCCAAGTCCTCTGCGCCCAGTTTTCCAAAAACTGCAAGGAAACCCTCATTCCCAAAAACTTGCAGTATAGCGAGTGTTTTGAAAAATAATCAATGTCTTCCGCTATCATCTTTGGAGGAATAACCAACTTCGGCCGCTCGCTACATCTCTCCAGACAACCATTAATCTTCATCATGCGAGAGCTGGCACCACTCCCAAACCCTGAATCTGATGCATACAGATTATTGTTAAAGGTCTTCATACTCTAAGGTGGGGGTTTTGAGCTCACCGCAGCACGAAAATCCAAGGCTGGAGCAACTTGTGAGGCCTCACCACCAAAGCTCGACATCGGAGCGTAAAAATAAAATGAGGATGCCTAAAAAACCACCCCCACAAAAGGCTTTTCAAAGAGGCTCGGAGCCCGAGACACCACCTTGCCCGAGCATCACCGTAGGACAGTGCCAGCCGGCACCTGTTGATGTGTATTTTGTACACGACCAAACACAGAATAAAATACCTAAAGGTACCTTATCCTCTCTTGAACAAAGTTCCCGACTGCTGAAGATCTTGCCGAAGGATCAGTCGAAGTAACTCCAAGGTTTTGTTATGTAGGATCTCTACTCGTGGATAAGCTCTTTGCGGTATGATGTGATTTTGCTGGAATCACAAGGGGACTTACACTTGACGACCTAAACGTCTGATTTGCTGGAATCACAGGATTTCACTAGCCTAGATTTTGAAAAAAAAGAAAAAAGGATGAGGGCGAGAGAAGGATCTAATTCTGACACTAAGAATGTAGGAGCAATGATTGATCTTTGATGAAATTCTAACTAAGTCTTGTCTTGACATCCCAGGACCATCTCCACAAGGTTAGTGCGATCTTCGGAGGAAAGCTTTATGATGTTCAGATCATCGCTACAGGCATAGACACCATCAGGCTGATGCATATCAATGAAGAAGCGACAATTGAAGTTAAGCTTAAGCTGAATGATTCCAGTTGACTACACAAGGCAAGTCTGCAGTCAACAAACTGCTAGTAGTATGGATATACAAATTTCAGATCAATCAAACACATTTCTTCCACTCATCTAATAACATGAAATCAAATCTGAGAAGTATAAAGACCATGCAAATTGTTGAATTGACCCATAGATTTCACCATTTCTTCAATGAAGTTTTACAAGTCTTTTACAAATCTTGGCAACAATCTTTGCCTTCTCTTGCTATTCTACTCTAATTGCTATTCCATCAACTGATTATTCACTACTAGCTAACTATTCACCTACTATCAACTATTGACTAACTATTAGCCTTTACAAATGAGGAGCTAGGGCTTATATAGCGCCCTCAATACAATTCAATAGCTTAGATCAATTTGAGATCAATAGCCAAGATTTTACAATGAAACCCTAATTAGGGTTTGTTACAACAAACTTAATTCTGACCAATGAAATAATTGTATTATTTGGACACATGTCTTCTCTGGAATATTCGACCAATGGATAGCCGGGGTAGGTACATCGAAGTTAGTGCCATCTTTGATGAGTCAGGTACATTGAATCTGGACATGCTGAAGTGGACCAACCCGACTGGAGGAGTGATGATTGGGATGCCACCTTGTCTTTCCTTCAAATGTTGGACTGGAAGAGGTCGTCCTTGATGATGTTGGGCTGGAGAAGGTCGTCCTTGATGATGCTGGGCTGGAGAAGGTCGTCCTTGATGATGTTGGGTTGGAGAAGGTCGTCCTTGATGATGCTGGGCTGTAGAAGGTCGTCCTTGTTGATGCCGGACTGGAAAAGGTCGCCTTTTAACTGCAAGACAAACAAAAAGATGATTAAGGACACATGATAAATTCATTTCAACATAGCATTTTCAACTTAAATCATGAACAAAAAGATATCAACATGAAACTTGCCCAAGATTTTCTCTAGGAACAGACCTTATAAGAATTTTGCCCTCGACCCTTTGGAAGGATCAGGAGCGATTTTCTCTTCTTGTAGCTCATTTTTGATCGTTCCAACTTCAATCGACCTCACAAAGCTAGGAAATATCTTTCTTCTTTCACCCAATCTAAGTTTGATTTCGTTTTGCAAGGCAGAATAGGAGATTTTAGGATTTTCGCCCTGGACCCTTTGGAAGGGTCAGGAGCGAAAATCCTCCTTTGGCCTAAAATCATCACTTTTGGAAACCAACATCAAGTCAGAGGTAGTCTCAAGGGCATTTCTTACCTTAGTCAAACCTTGTCTTAGCATAAATTTGAAAGGAATGGGTAGGTTTTAGGATTTTCGCTCTGGACCCTTTGGAAGGGTCGGGAGCGAAAATCTTGTTTTAGGGCTATCTTGCCATCCTTCCAACTTCAAATTACTTCCAAGGCATAGAACATCTTGTCTTTCTCCTTCCCATGGTATAAAAACCAAAATCTTGTCTTGAATTTGCAAGGAAAAAGGGGAATTTTAGAAATTTTGCTCTGGACCCTTTGGAAGGGTCAGGAGCGAAATTTTCATTAGGCTTTCAATTTTGCATTCTTGGCAACCAAAATTCACTCTAAGGCAATCCAAATGCCTTCTCACACCCTTGTCCTAGCTTGGTCTTGCCCAAAATTTTGAAAAAACAATGTTTTCAAGGATTTTCGCTCTGGACCCTTTGGAAGGTTTAGGAGCGAAAATCACTTTTTAGGCTTATTTCTCTATCATGCGAAATTTTCATTAGGCTTTCAATTTTGCATTCTTGGCAACCAAAATTCACTCTAAGGCAATCCAAATGCCTTCTCACACCCTTGTCCTAGCTTGGTCTTGCCCAAAATTTTGAAAAAACAATGTTTTCAAGGATTTTCGCTCTGGACCCTTTGGAAGGTTTAGGAGCGAAAATCACTTTTTAGGCTTATTTCTCTATCATTTCAAGTTGCATTCACCTCAAAAGGCTAGAAAACACTTCTCCTCTCACGTCCAACCCAAGTTTGACTTAATTTTGCAAGGGAAAATAGGTGTTTGAAGAATTTTCGCCCTGGACCCTTTGGAAGGGTCAAGAGCGATTTTCATCATTTCTAGCATGTTCCCCCATCATTCATCTTGAATTCACCTCACAAGGCAAAGAAACTCCTCTCTTCTCTCATCCAACCCAAGTTTGACTTGGTTTGACTTGATTTCGCAAGGAGAAAAGGTGATTTTAGGAAATTTTGCTCTGGACCCTTTGGAAGGGTCAGGAGCGAATTTCCTATTTTGAGCTTGTTTTGGCTACTCCATTACCTCAATCCAATATTCAAAGGCAAGAACACATCAAAGTCCACCTAACCATGCCATAAACTCAAGAATTTGACCATCTCCAAGAAGAAAATATGAGTTTCCAAGAATTTCGCTCTGGACCCTTTGGAAGGGTTTGGAGCGAAAATCTGGTTTTGAGCTAAAATCATCATTCTTTCAACTTGAAACTTCATTGCAAGGTAAAATCTCATCTCCCTTTGCCATAGGAACAAGGTTTTAAGCCTGAGAAAGGTCAAAAGGTGTACTTATAAGGAATTTTGCCCTGGACCCTTTGGAAGGGTCAGGAGCGAAATTTCCTTTCCTGGCTAGAATCCTTCATTTTCACAACTTCTAAACATCCCCAAAGGCTAGACCATGTTCATACTTCATCTCATCATGCCTTGGACATCAAATTTTGGCCAAATAAGGCAAGAAATGTGTCTCAGAGAGATTTTCGCTCTGGACCCTTCGCAAGGGTCAGGAGCAAAAATCCCTTCTTGGGCTAAATCCTTCATTTCTACTTTCCAAAACGACCCCAAGAGGCAAAAGCAAGTCATTTTCCTTCCATCCATGCAATAACAAATCAAAACTTGATTTCCTTTACTGCAAAATTAAGAGCTTTTAGAAATTTTGCTCTAGACCCTTTGGAAGGGTCAGGAGCGAAATTTTCGTTTTTGTCCAAAATCCTTCATTTTCAATGCTTTCAAGCCTTTCAAAGGCAATAAGAATGCCCAAGCTTCCTTCCAAGGTACCCTACAAGTCAAAGATTAGCCAAACTTAAGATGAAATGTGCTTTGGGAAGATTTTCGCTCTGGGCCCTTTGGAAGGGTCAGGAGCGAAAATCTCATTCCTGGCTAAATTACTCATTTTTCAAGCTTCAAACCACTTCACAAGGCAAAATTAGATCATCATCCACATTAGGAGCAAGGTTCTTAATCCATTCAAGTCAAGAAGCAAGGTTTATGATGAATTTCGCTCTGGACTCTTTGGAAGGGTTAGGAGCGAAATTCCCCTTTAGGTCAAAATCTTGTCCTTCAAAATCAACCAAACTCCCTCTCAAGGCAAAAACATACCCATTCATCTCCCATCAAGCCAACACCTAGCCAAAATAACGAGGAAAACAAGAGTTATAAAGATTTTCACTCTGGACCCTTTGGAAGGGTCAGGAGCGAAATTCCTAATCTTGGCCAAGATCCTGACTTCGTTTTCACATTTCTTTATTCAAACAAGCGTTTTTACCTTCGTTCAAGCCTAGGAATGCATTAGTTCTAGGTTTTGGTCAAAGTAGAATGTCCTATGGAGAATTTCGCTCTGGACCCTTTGGAAGGGTCAGGAGCGAAATTCGCTTTGGACCCTTTGGAAGGGTCAGGAGCGAAATTTGACATTTTGAACTCTCCGTCAGGATCATTTTATGGAATATAACATTTAAGTATAAGTGATTATACTTTAAGTTATATTCCATATATACTTTCAGGATGTTTGAGAGTGGTTTCGGGCCTCCAGGAGTTATATTGCAAAATCTAGTTTTTGGAGGATTCTTCAGTTTTCCAGACTTAGTCAAATTTTAGGATCAGGACATTCCAGACTTAGCCAAATTTCAGGATCAGGACATTCTAGACTTAGCCAAATTTCAGGGCATTTGAAGATCAGGATGACATTTCAGACTTCATCACTCACCAACTAGACCTAGCTCGGACCTTCAAGAATGATACCCACTCACAAAGAAAGACACAATTAGCAACGAGAGCAAAACCAGGCCCTAAGGAAGACTCTCAAAGAAACCCTAATTCTGGGCACCTGCTGACTCCCCTGGCTCAAGCAAAGCCTACCATCCTATTGATCCCCTGGCGACACCCAAAATGCAAAGGCTAATAGACAAACCCTAAACACCTAGAAAGCAAACCCCAGAAAGCAAAAAGCAGGGGTCCCCATTTGCAATGGGGCGATGTGTGAATACGTCACAACGTCATAAATGTTCCTGAACAATTTCAGAGATAAAGACTCAATCGACACCTAGAACCTCCGAAAAATTCAACCCAACTTATCAAGAGACTAAAAAATGCACTCAAAGTAGAAGAAGAATCCCTAACCAGATCAAAATGCTTAGTCTTTGATTACGCATGTGCGTGCAAGTGTATTCATTCCTCTCGACAAGACAATTATGATCTCCGAGTTCCCCTGTGATTAGCTACGTAGTTTATCTGAACCTCAAAAGCATCTTGGATAGAGCCTCGCTGCCAGTCAGACGTCCATAGTCCCGACGAGGTTATTGCCGCAAGCTCATGAACATTGCTCCATTGCCAACCGGGCGTCCACAGCCTCGATGGAGTTATCCGTATATTCCCTTTAGCCCATTTTGGTATTTCCTTTTATTTCACCTTTTTCTTGATTTTTCTCTTTAATTTTCTCATTTTTCCCTTTTGATATTGCCTTTTATTCCGTCAATTCCTTTGGCTCGTAAGCAGTGAAGCTTACTAGGGTTTGAGGATTGCGGTGGTGCTGAAGCCAGATTTTAGATTTTTCACCAATCACAGCTTTGCTTGAAAACCATAATGACTCGAAGTCTATTAATGTGTGAAGATATAGTAATCAACAGATGTCGGCATCAAGACATAGAAAATGATTCCCTTCCAAGTCAAGTACAAGTCCTGATCATATGATAAAGCTGGAGAGGAACAACCTCGGATTCTGAGCACTTCATGAATAGATATCTACGAAATGAGTCTAACATAAGATCCAGGATATTGCTAGTGTGTGAGCAACAACACAAACGCCTTTCTCACGATGGGAGGCTCCTACTCAAGACACCTAAACTAAAGCAAACGACCGACGGACCGACCCAAGGCAAACTAAGCTAAAGCGCACACCAAAAGCAAACTTCCTAAAGAAGGCAAACAACTAAACTACCTGAGCCACACTAGATCATGAGTCAAATGACTCAAGGCAAATTAAGAACAAGGCTCAAAAACTTCTAACTAAAGACACGAAAAGAAAACCTACTCCAAACCTATATACAAGAGTCCTAGACTCGACACGACTCAAGGAAGCGAAAGATGTACATGACCTCACATGATTTCTCAGGTTGTGCAACAGGAGCATGGCAAACGTGATGGTTCTCAGTCGGGCAAATTCATCCTTAAACACAGAAAAGCAAACTCTCACCATGCATCTCTCATACTCAGGCAAATTTTCACTCAAAATGATCAACTGGGGTAATTTGTTAGGATCATGATCAATCCAGATGCAAGTTGTTTTCCCAAAATCCCCATAATCAAAATCATAATAACTTTCAAGGCTAGGATTAAGGAAAGAGACAACCTGACATATTTCTGGCTCAGACGGAATTGCATTGTTGCAAGCGAGGTCATCGGCTGCTTCAAGAGGTCGCCATTGGTGATGAATCATTCCACGAGCATTTGTAGTATGTTGATCTTGATTTGGAAGTTCCTCTTGAAACAAGCTCAGCGCCCCTTTGAATAGCTCAACATTCTCTGTTTTCACTGAGATATCTTGCATAAACTAGGCATCTTCATGAAATTTTGTTAGCATATCTTAAAAAACCAAGCACTCCCTGATGGATTGAGCCTCAAACATTTCCTCTAGTCAATCAAAGATAATCAAAGGTGATGTCTCGTCTTCACGCATAGTCTCGGGAGGTCGGAGTTGATGATGGATCATATCACTCACAGCAACTTGCCTATCTTGAAAAAAATTGGGCAGTGATTCCACTTGTGTTTCCTCTACAAGATCTTTCAATGCTTCCTCAAATAGCATAATGGTGATGAAATCTTCAAGCGCCCCTTTGAATTGTTCTTCATACCTAGGCTCACTTATGATGATTTGTATCTCTTTACTCAATATGTCAACTTGATTGTCCTCTTTAAGAATGCCATTTGAAACCTCTTGTATTTCATTCTCAAGGATTTCCTTCTATAGTATAAATGAGAATTCCTCAAGGAATGAGTCATCTTCTCCTTTAATTGCTTGTTCAACTCCTGGATCTTCCTTTATTACTGTTTGAGTATTCTCAACTGATTCTTCAACTTTTGTTTCATGGTTTTCCTTTTCAGGTGCAAGGCATGGCGGGCTATCCATTGTAACACATTGTTCCTCAGGTGTATTTGTATCGTCAACGTGCAACTGATCCTTCTCACAATCAGATGCCGGAACGATGTCTTGTTCATAGGTTCTCCTGAATTCAGCTGCGAGATGTGCACCCCAAGATCTGTTCATAATACATTCTTCCTTGGACAAAGTTGGCATTGCGAGATGTGCACCCCAAGATTTATCTTGGGATTGCAATATGTCTCAACACCATATTCGGTGTTTGAATCGGGACTATCTTTGGCAATGGGGAGATTGAAGCGAAATTACTTAGCCGAACCCTAGACTCATACTTTGAAATTTGCTATTTCGAGACCTCTTCGGTTTGCCCATTCGGTCCCTCGGGCACTCAATCATTACGCAGACCAAGCATCTCTCTCGCACGCTAGCAGGTTATAGACATCGGGGGGCCCTGTCGGGGATGTTGGCAAAGCACAACAATAGGGACTTTGTTCCCAACCTTTGTCCCAACCTGTGATAGGTAATTTGAACAAATAACTTTCCAGAGTCAACTTGGGTTCTGATTTCAATTGATTTTCAGACTTATTATCTCTCTAAAATCAGAAATTCGAAATTATGAACATAATTCTGGAAAATACAAATGTTTGGATCAAAATCTGGAAAACTCGCCTTAAAGAAACCTGATTTTCAGACTTAGGATAGGTCTGATTTTAATGTGTAAGTCTGAAAATATCCTTTTAAACTTAGAAAATGAATGATATGGCAACCCAGTTTGCTGTCTCAGCTCTGATGTCTGGGTATAAAGGTCTGAAAATATGCCTAGGAATCGTGTTTTATCAGCTGGAAGTCATCCTCTTCAAGGCACGATTCCTATTGTAGGTGCAATCTGTGTTTTCTGTGGCTGGAAATGATATGTTTTCAGCTTGAAGTGGTAGTTGGCAATGGCGTTCTCAGCCAGCAGTGGTGCCCTTGATACTGCTGCAAATACCTCCAATGGTGGTGCTATTAATGCCTTAGGTAAAAATCGCACCTCTCTCTCCTTAGATGATTCAAATCCCTTCTTTCTTCCAGCTCACTTGGAGTCAAATCAGTACTTAATGATATGATATTGCTTGCTGGCCTGCTTTTTTATTCAACATTTTGCCTTTCACTTTCACCACACAGCGAATGTGGGATTAAAAAAACATGTTAACCAGCTAGGTGGAAAATCAATTTGCATTGGGACATTATAACTTAGCTTTATTTTCCCTCCTTTTGTCTACCAAATGCAATGGTGGAAAATCGCACCCCATTGGGACTCTTAAATTTGGAAAATCGATGCCCATCTGGACTCTTAAATTTGGTCAAATCTTTGCAAACCAGCCCCAAGTGGAAAATCGACCTCCATCAAGACTCAATATTCATGTTGTTTTTGCATTACTTAATCATTTTCCCTTCAAGTGGAAAATTGAACCTCATCAGGACACTTAAATTTCACCTTACCTTGGTCATTTTACCATCAAGTGGAAAAATGTGGGTCATCGAGACTCAGTTTCCTTATGCATTTTCACTCTTGTAAGCCTGTTGGAAAAACGACCTCCATTAGGATTCACTTTGTCCTTTGTTTTGTCCTGAGTGGAAATTCTCTAGTCATAGGGACTTTCCATAATATCACTTGTAAATTTAGTCCTGGAGTGGAAATTCGACCTCCATTAGGACTTTCATGATCCTTAACATTAAATCGGTACCTTCATGCTCAAAATGGAGTGGAAAAACGACCTCCATTGGGACTTTATCAGTTTTCATCTGTATTTCTTAGTGGAAAAACGCCTCCCATCGAGACTTAGTGTTTTATGACTTAATTGCTTGGTGGAAAAATGTTTTCCATCGGGACTAAGTTGATTTTCACACTTTAAAAGCCCACATTTACCCAATTTCATCAATTTATGTAGTGGAAATTCTATTTCCATTGAAAATAGAAGTCCTTTGGGACTCTGTGCATTTTTGATTTATTTCACCTCATAGGAGTGAAAAATCAACTCCTATAGGGACTTTTAACATTTTTAAACAAAATTCATATCAATTTGCAACATTTTCATCGTTTTTGCTCAAAATTTATAAGGCGAAGTGGAAAATTTACCTTAGAAGGACAAATTGACACATTAAAGCAACTTACCTTAACAACCTTTTTCATTCTGACCGACACCCTCTTATAAGCAAAGGCTAAAACTAGGAAATTACTGCTAAATTAAGACAACCTATGCAAAACTCGTATCCTAAAAAGCGAAAAAGTGGGGGTCCCTATTTGCAATGGGGCGATGTATGAAAACGTCACAACAAGTACATGTATATTTATGATTAAACTGAGACTTGTAACTACAGTGGTAGCAAGGGTGTAGTGTAATGGTATGAGTGTGTTAACAAAAAATATTAAAGAACCAACTGTAGTGTCGAAAATTGCATAACCCTTTGTAATTTGACCTACATCTTTTGTAACCACTTTGGTGTCCATTCCCCTAGCACTTGAGTAGGCTCATTTGAGCCCTTGCATCAGCCTTTTCTCTCTCAGGATGCTCAAGCCCCCCTTTTCAGCAGCTCCCTCGTGGCGTAAGAATTGTTAGCCACGTGTCTCTCTTGTCTCCTGCTGTTTTCGAGCGTGATTCATTTGGACACTAGCACGCCACGCAGACGTCCGTGCGTTGCACATTCGTCCCACGACATCTTAACGTTCAAATGTCAGTTTTGAGCGTGCCTTTCCACTTGTCACCTGCATATGTTGGTGGAAACGGCTCCGAACCTTTCAAACGACTTGCCAACCCTCTTTTCCCTCCTCTTCTCTCATTTTAAATCTATCCTCTCTCTTCATTCAAGCTCTCTAGATTCTGGACACAATCTCTCTTATTCTTTGGGCTCTCACAGCTTTCTCCGGCTCTCTCTCTCGCTTGCTACAATAGTCTCTATTTTGCTACAACACTCTCAAGCTCTCATAGTATTCTTTTACAACTCTCTTGGCTTTCTCAAGCCTCTTTGGTAATATCTATCTATTTATCTTGTCTTTGGGCATCTTGGGATTTATCACATCCCTCTTCTATCATTTATCGTATCTTGCATTTATCTTTTATTCTATCAATCTATCTGGCTGTCTGTGGAGGTGGAAACACCAAAACAGGGATTTGATTGAGGCAAGTCCGCAAGCAGCCCCAAACATTTTTCCTTTCTGGCTTGTGTGCAGGTTGCATTAGAGAACATTTATTTTTCTGGAGGCTTCATAGCGCGGACCTATTATTTGTCTATTCTCTTCCCTTTTCTCCTTCCATTTTATCTTGGTTATTTCGTATATTGCATTTACTAGCTTAGCTTCATTATTTTCCTTATTTTATTGCATTATAATTGCACTTGGAACTTTCTGTACGAACTCTGTACCTCGTCCATACAGAACGACAGCGCGCTGCACTGGTGTCCTAGACCCGCGCGCTCGTCCTTTAGATAGAGGATTGACAGAGTCGTCCAAGAGCTTCAGACTGCAGTTATATGCTTAACTCTGTTGTTTTTATCTCCTGCCTCATCTTAGCACCAGTTTGAGTGAGGTAGCAGTGGATTGATTTGTCCTTTGAGATTTATCATCTTAGAGGTGACAAATCCCCTCCTCTACACCAACATACTAACTCTACAAAATATTTATGTGCATGATTGTTTTCATTTACCTATAATGAATAATATAATTTTGGTAAGTAAAATAGTAAATAGTTATGTACTTTTGTAAATAAAATAATAGATATATAAAATAATAATGTTTTAAAAATAACAATTTAGTTAAATATGTAATAAATAATTTATTTCAAATTTAATAATTTCAAAATTTAGAAAAATAAAATGCATATTGCATAAAGTAGCAAGTAAATTTTTAGGTTTAAGTAGAAATAAAATGTAATGTCCCCTTGTTGAAATAGGATTTATTAATAAATAATAATAATAAATTAAAATATCAATCAACAAGGAAATTATCATCTAAGGAAAGCTAAGGATATCTTAGCAGTAAGCTTGAAAGCTTACGAATTATGTATTTATCCAGAAAGGAACTGGAACCTTCAATATTGATGTAACAATTGTATGCTGATCCAGTAAAGGATCTGGGCTATGTCGTGACCATTTCACACATCGCCCCATCGCAAATGGGGACCCCCTCTTTTTGCTTGTCTTTCGCTCGCTTTTGCTTTCGTTTTTAGGATTTTGCTAGTTAGTTAGTCGTCTGGATTTAGGGTCAAGCCTTAGGGTTTTAAATTTTGTCTTTTCAGGCCAAAATCCAGTCGTTTTTGAGAGCTTTTGAGCTTCCTTTTCTAGGATGCAAATTTTGAATGCAATGAATTCGCCAAAATGGTCTAATTTTCAATTGGAATGTTGATGCAGAGCTTAAATTTGTCTAAGTGTTGAAAGTGAAATGTGAATTTTTGTCCGATTGAATATTTTGACCAAATTTTGACTTTTTTTGATTTTAATCCTAGGCATTGGAATTGATTTGTTTTCGCCTCGTGAAGTGTTAAAATGTGAAAAATCATGTTATCTTGGCCTGTAGGAGCAAAATCGCTCCTGTCCCTCAGTGAAGGACGGGAGCTCATTTTCAAATATCTCATCATCCCTGCAGAGTCCAGACAAATTTCAAGTTGGAAGTGATGGAGAACGGCGATATCTTTCCATTGAATATAAATTGAAGATTTTCATGAGCACAGAAATGCCTCCAGGAGGAAAATCGCTCCTGTCCCTCAGTGAAGGACCGGAGCTACAAATCAAATTTCGCCTTGTCCTTGCGAGATTTCGATGACTTAACAATTTGAAAGGGTCCGAAGGAAGATGCTTTGCCAAATGAATATAATTTGAGATGCAAAAATGAAGGAGAATGACCTAGAATGCCCATATCGCTCCTGTCCCTCTCTAAGGGACCAGGGCGAGGTACCTTGTAGCTCTCGTCCCTCTCCAAGGGACCAGAGCAATTTCTTTCATTAGACAGGATCCGAGCTAAAATCAAGGCAAGTTTACGTTCAAAAACAAGGGAAAACATGAGATGGACGCATTGAATACAAATTGAAGATTTTTTGGACGTCCACGAAGGTCCTAAATGTCTAGTTCGCTCCTGTCCCTCAGGAAGGGACCAGAGCGATTTTTGATATAAATGATTTTCTTGCAAAGTTACAGATGATGTCAAGGCATGGACAAATGGAGTGAAGAAGGACGAGTCCGTTGAATATAAACTTGGAACCTGGCAAAGTGAGGTAAAGGCTATAAAAGGGGGATCGCTCCTGTCCCTCTCCAAGGGACAAGGGCGATACAAGGATGATGTTGCTTCCTACGCAAGTTCAAGGACGATCCAAGTTAAGTCAAGGTGGCGAGGGACACTTCAAGACTTTTTTAGCAAGCACAAACATTCAAAGGTCGTCGCAATGATGAAATTCGCACCCTATAGCCTAGATCGCTCCTGTCCCTCAGGAAGGGACCAGGGCGATGTTGAATGCATTGGCCATTTCATGCAAAATTTACGTAAGGACAAGACTTCGCAATGTTTTAGAGGGTCCAAGGCATCGTATGAAGATAATTCGCAAGGGTTTTCAACGTCCAAACATCGCCAAACAATGTAAAAGCCTCACATCGCTCCTGTCCTTTGGACAAGGACCAAGGCGATACTATCAAAAGCACTCATTTTCCTTCAAGATCCAAGCTAGGCGAGGTTAGGTAAGGTGAAGGACGCCGTTTGAAGGACATCACAACGAGGATCAAGGTTTAAAGTTGACAAGGTCAAGGAGAAAACATGGATCGCTCCTGTCCCTCTCCATGGGACAAGGGCGATGATCCCTTTAATACGCCCAAAACTTCATGCGAGCAAATGGAATAAGCGCAAAAGACACGAACAAAGGATGCTATTCGCCAACAATAAAAGATCGAAGTTAAAAGATGCAAGATGAACGTGGAAACAAGAAGATCGCTCCTGTCCTTTGGACAAGGACCAGGGCGATGTACACTCAAAAGGCACTTAAACACACATGCAAGATGATCAAATGCGAAGAACCTATCAAGATGATCGATTTTTTAACGTGGAGATGAAGAAGTTGATCGTGAAAAAATGCAAAACCAGGACAAAAATGTTGAATCGCTCCTGTCCCTCTCCAAGGGACCAGAGCGATGAGGTACGTCCCTTTGTCTTCCAATTTTGGCGCCAAGTAAGCAATTCGAATTTTTCTCAAATGCTAAATCGATTTAAAAAATTGAATATCCATTTTATTTAGCATTTAATATGGCGTTATCTTTTATTAATTATTTTTTGCCTTTATTTAAAAATCGAAATTCACATTTAAAAAACGCAAGGCATTAATAATTAATTAATTAATTAATAAAAATCGATTTAGAGCGCTCAATTAAGCAAGTCGGCCTTGTTATTTTATTGCAAATCATTTAAAATCATTTTTAAAATGGTTTTATTTATCAAGTCGGCCTAGGGGATGAAAAGGTGTGAGCGCTATATATAATGGGAGTGGAAATTTTCATTTTCACATAATCATTTTTACCTTTCTTCATGCGAATTGAGGAGAGGCGAATATAGTGCGAAGTGTGTTCAAAGGTGGTGCGAATTCAAACCAAGGGTGGCGCTTAGTTATCAAAGTGTGGAGTGCGAATTGCGTTGAAGACCAAAGGTGGTGCGAATTCCATTCATCCAAAGGGTGGCGCTTTATACATCAAGGGTGGTGCGAATTTGAAGACCACACCAAATGCGAACTTGAGGATACATTAAGGCGAATTTGCTAAAGACTTGGAGGATTTGTTTGAGCGATTTGTCAAGGGCAAATTTGGAGATCATTTAAGACCACGTCTAGCGCGATACTTGAAGATCACGTTCACTCCAAAGGTGGCAAAGTCAATTCTGAGGAGATCATATTGAAGATTATTTTATACCTCAATTTTGCCTAGGCGAATTTTGTTTTTGCATTCTAGAGTTAGCTCTCTATTGAGGTATGGCGATTTATTATTATTGCTTTATTCATTCATCGTCGTATTTCAAGTTTTGAAATTTTGATTTTTGATTTTTTTCTAAGCTCAATCGTTTATTTTAGGAAATGATAACTCTAGAGACTTATCATGATGTTTCCTAAAAATTTATCTCTCTTATTTACGTTATTTATTGCAAAATCTATTTCTTATAATGAAATGTTGTGTAGGTATGGCGACCCCGAAGGCGGGAGCATCCACCAGCCGCTCGGCTCTCATGAAAGAAGATCAGAAGACCGAAGAAGTGGAGACCAAGATTGTGTCTAAGTGGAGCAACATTGGAGATACAAACCTGGGGAACTTTAGCACGAAGAAGTTTCGAGAGGTCCCTTACATTGGCAAGCCATCACCTGTCGCCCGGAGAATAATAGAGAGTGGCATCATCAAGGCGGCCGGTTTTCCTCCAGCTATTCAGTGCCACGAGTTGATGATCGAGTGTGTCCGTCACTACAATCCACAGTCCAGGACAATTGTGTCCAATGAGGGAAACACTTTGGCGTACCTTTCAGAGGAAGCCATAAGTGAAGCCTTCCATCTTCCAGAGCACAGGGACATGATATACAAGAGCATTGAAGGAGCCAGATCAGTGTACGATGATGATCCAGATGCTTGCCTAAGCATAATCAACAAGAACTGGCTACTCAAGAGTCGTCCCCGTCTAAGCAAGGTACCGAACACACCGCATCGGATTGATTTCCAGGAGGAGTACAGAGATTTGATTACCATGCTCAACAGAGTTACAGGAGCACCTCATGCCTTCTATTTTGAGAAGTGGATGTTTTACTTCATCCAGGTGATTGTTCAAGGAAAGGGTACGATACATTGGGCTAGGATAATTAGCCATTGCTTAGACGTACAGTTGAGAAGACTCAGGGCTACTAAGTCCTTCCACATGAGTTCATACGTCATCTATGCCTTAATCAGGAGCGTTGAGTACGCAGGACTACCTCACAGAGGAGTGATTGGAAGAGGACTCGGCGAGGTCAGAGCTTGTGAATCCTATACCTACTTGCATCATCCGCCAGGAAAGAACTACAAGTTAGTCAATGATACTTTCACGATGAACATCACAAGGACGTTGCAAGGAGGGATTCACAACAGATTATCTCAGGATGCCCAGGAGTTCATCAAGAGGTATGGTGCTTGGTTCATTCAGTTTCCCAAGTTCACTTACATTAGAGTGCATGGATGTCCTTTACCTCCATACATGTTGCCGAGGTACCCGACAGACAGAATCGTGTTACTTGAAGTAACAAGGCAGTTGGCAGCATATGTGAAGGCATTCAGACACAGACATCAGAATGGAGTCCAGGTACCTATTATTTTGGGTAATTCAGTTGAGGTATGTCCTAATGTCTTAGCCATGGATGACGCAGAGAAGGAGTTAGCCTTGTATTCTTTTTCATCTTTTGCTTGGAGGAATAGCTTTGATCCCCATGGACATTTAGAGGAGACGGTCGGTAGAAGATTTAGACATGAGCACCAAATTGAAGATTTTATGATGAACCTCCTAGATGATCTTGAAGTGAAACGTAAGATACATTCTAGATTGCCTTTGGATTTCATCAGGAAATGTAAGATTTACAGAGTGGCCGACCAAGCTCAGGACAATGGCAGGCACATCCAGTCTTCATATGATAGAGAAAGCAAAACAATAAGTTTGAATTGGAATGAGCCCGAGGTCGTGGATTTAGATGATTTGATGGCACCAGTCTTGTCTTGTACTCGCAGATGGGTAGACGTTCAGCATCAGAAGTTGAGAGAACAAGGCATAGCTATGTCTTTTACTTTGGAAGAGAAACCAGCCGAAGGTGGAGCCAGCGTTAGTGAAGGCAATCCTAATCCTAGGAATTCAGGTGAAGGTAACCTTCGATGTGCCAGTGAGGGCAATCTCCATTCGAGAGGTTCAAAGAGAAAGGAAAGATCAGAAAAGAAGGAGTCTTCCAAGAAAAAACAAGGTGCCAACAAAGATCAAACACCAGGTACTTCTTCCAGACCGGAAAATAGAACAGTTCGAGTGGAAGAGTCCATGGAGTCGATGGTACAGAATGACAGACAGGAGGAAGGACAGACACAGCATGTTTCGTCAGATGGATCTCTCCAAGACTATGATTTAGAAGAAGATAATGAAGTGACATCTCCTCCCAGACAAGAAGAAATAGTACATAAAGAAATTCAAGTTCAAGAGACAAGATCGAATATCCCAGATTGGTTGAAGGAAAGATTGACTAAGGTGATCGTAATTGAGGACGAGGACAATGCAATTGACTTAGAGAGCCTTGTTGGACGTTCACATATGACAACAGAGAAGAAGAAGGCTACAAAGATGTCCAAGATGATTCGAGATGAGACTGGGTCTAGAAAACTGCAGATAGCTACACCGGCAGCAGATAAATATGAGGGTGAGATCCTAGCAGAGGATTATGATATACAAACTTTTGAGTTAGGACCATCCACAACAGAGCAGACTTTAGATGATGCCACCGACACATTTGAGGCATTGAAGGACAAGTTTAGAGAAGAGGTGGAAAAGAATAGAAAGCTTGAGAGAGAGGTCGGTGCATGGAGGACATATTTCAGTCACATCAATGAACCTTTGGGACGTCAGGATCCAGTTAGATCACCAGTGCAGGCATTGCCCCTTCAATCGATCAATGAAGCAGAAAGATTCAGGAACCTGGTCCAGCGTACATGTAGTTGGATGGATAGATCTCATACAGTGGCCATAGAATTTGTTACAAGGATGTCGAAGATCATTCATCAGGCTATCCAAGTTCTTGAGATTATCCACAGATTGATGGCAACAGTAGCTGCATTTGCCCATACCAAGGACGTTGTCATCCCTGTCTTGAAAGTAATAAGACACACATCCAGAAGAATTTTAGCGCAGGAGAGGGTCTTAGAAGGTGATTCTCACAGTTTGTTTCAGTGGTCAACCTTACTTCATATAAAGAGTGTTCTCTTCGAGGACATCAGTGTTAGATGTGGTCAAGTTGAGGAAGTGATCAATCCGATCCAAGACAGAGTATTTGAGGTACTTCGTACCATTCTTGGCAGAAGGATCGAGGTCGAGACAGATGTGGATATCCAGGAATTTGAGGATAGAATCAAGATCATCTTTCGCAAGGACGCAGATGTTACAGATGAGCAGTATGATCAAATGTATGCCACCATGCTCCTGATTGATAGAACGAAGGAACTTGAACCTACTTGGGACGCAGCTCTTCTAGATGCATTCGATCAGGTCATCCACTTAGAGGAGAGTATCAAGAATCTTCCCGAGATTCCAATCACAGAAATCGAAGGAATCGTGACAAAATTCATTGCATATGCTAAGAAAGAGAATTGGAAAGGGTATAAGATTCTAGATGAAAGGTTGTTACAGATGACATGACATCTTATTTCTCATTGGTTGATACCTCCTAGATTTTTGTGCCGAATTTAATATTTGGCTATGTATTTAATATTGTTCAGTAAAAAGGAGGTCATTTGTAACAAACCCTAATTAGGGTTTAGGTGTCATGATCTTGTCCGTTGATTTACTTTCAATCTGGACCTTTCATTGTAACTGGGGATGCTATTTATACCCCCATTTTTCATTTCATTTGGTAATAGTTAATAGTCGGATAAGAGTGAAATAGAGAGATTAGAGTTAGAAGCAATTTTTATTTTGTAGCAAGATTGAGTCTTGAAGAGAGAAATTCAAGCAATTGTTGTACATGATGACTTGGAAATCAATAAAATATTGAAGTTATGGTGTTTTGTTGCAAATTTCTTAAGTTATCTTCATGGTTGTTGGATGTACTTGAATCACGCTCAATCAAAGTAGTTTGTTAATTTGAAAGACTAAGTGTGGGATTTGATATTTGGTAGGATTCGCAATCCAAACCACTAGCTTCTTGCTGATTGTAGGAACGCCTTGCGTGGTCGACTGGAGAACACTTTGAGTCCTTAATCTTCAATTATCATTGTGTCTTGGATATGTACCTTCATAGTAGTGTCCTTGGTCTTTGATGCATTGAACATCATTATATTACCTTAGAAGATCGCACTAATTTCAATTGAGTTGTTATCTTATGGCAAAATTGAAGTTGGTTGAGTCTGGCCAAATCTCGTCCAGGCTAAGTCATTCATAGGGTTAGGCTAGATTAGACCTCTTAAACCCTATCTTTTGCTATTTTTTGAAAGTTCCTTTTAGTTTAGTAAAATCTTCGAGCTTTGAATACGTAAGACCCCTTGGAGGAAACAGCAAATCACATCATACCACTAAAAAGCTTGTCCACACGTGGAGACCCCACTAAAAGAACCTTGGAGTCCATCTAACTGATCCTTTTTGCAGATCTTCAGCAGTTAGAGACTATTTTCTCAAGAGAGGATAAGATACCTATTGGTATTTTATTCTGTGTATGATTGTGTATAAAATACACGTCAACAGGCTAGACCGGAGGTTTTCTTCCCTCCATTCTTTCCTACCGGTGCCCACACTGAATGGAGGTGTAAAATTTTTTTTGTTGAGTTATATATAAAATTTTTGGCTTCGGCCTTTTACCGATCAAAAAAAAAAAAAAAAATTAAAATATAAAGGAATAAAAATAAAATTTAATAATTAAAATTAGTTAAGATGAATGGTCAAAAGGCATGAAATGAAAAGTTGTTACTCTCTCAAACATGACATATACAAGGGAAAGAAGATAACTTCATTTGGGGAGAAAAGAGATGAAGAAAAAAAGAAAGGAGCAAAAGAATTAAGGAAGCATTAATGGGAAGAAGATAAGCAAGTGAACTCTTTTAAAGGGGAGCAATGATTAAGGGTTGTGACCCTTCTGAAGGGTGCTAATTGTGAAAGGTTGCAACCAGTATGAAGAGGTGTGACTCTCCCTCACATTGGAGGATATAAAGGGGAGAAGTTTTCATTTGAGGAGGAGATAAAAAGGGGAAATCAATTTGAGAAATAATATATTATTCTCTCCTTGCTCTTGTACGCCATGGACTGGAATGTTGGAATTCCAAATGTTTCTCCAATTGTTTCAGCTGTGACGTTGGCTAGGAGTTTGCCATTTGGTGCCAAAATTGCCCTTCTTTCAACATTGTAATGTTTTGCGCACTCAATAATCAGCTTGGGGAACTGGATGGCTGGAGGGAAGCCTGCAACTGCAACAATTCCACTCTTGACAAACTTTGTAGCAATGGCTGATGGAGGATGTCTAGCTGTTCTCTTCTTCTGAATTCTCCCATCCTCAAAGTTCCCAGGTTAGTGTTGGTGACCTCTTTCCACTTTGAAATAATCTTTGATTTATGAAGATATCCTCTTTGTTCATTCTTTATTTGCACCTGCCAGGAGGTGTTTGCAGCCTTGCTAGATTCCACCATTCCTGCAAAATAAAATAAATAACATTAATTTCGTCATAAAGAAATTCAATAAATCCACTGAGGAAGGAATTCCATGCTGCGATTCCAGGCAAAATAAAATAAATCCTTCACGAATGAGAACTTTTGGAAAATAATAAAGCTTTGCTTTTGTCTTTTCTCCACTTCTCTCTAGCTTCGAATTTCTCCAAAAACCGTTGTGAGAAATGAATTCCAAATTGTCGTTTAAATAGAAGTTTCCCACTAAAGCTACTAAGTTGGTTAGGGGTTAAAATTGGCAGCTGCATTGATTTTCTTCAATCATGCGTCATGTTTCCTTCGACAACTCGCCATGCAAGTGGACCTTACCATAATTTTGAGTTAAAAAATGGAAACTTAAATTTTCGAGTTGTGTCATAAATACAGAATATGCCCTTTACATGTCACCAACTCATTTATTGTGAAAATCTTTCCATTTTGGGCGCTTTGAAAGATTTTCCTTCCTTGGAAGAATTTTATCAATTTTGAAGGAATCCTGTATGTTTGGAATTTTAGGAGAGAGAAAGTCTTTCTAGAGAGATTTTTTCATCTTGAAGGAATTTTTTGCATTCTTGTTCACATCTCGTCCTGAAGGAGATTTTTGTATCAATCGACCATTTCTTTTCATACTTGAAGAATTTTACCTTGTCTGGGAGAGAGAAAAATTCTCTCTTAACCAAATTTTCCCGTCTTGGAAAATTTTAAATCTTTGGCTCAATTCCCACCTGGAGGAAGAAATTTTGAATTTTTTCCTCTTGCTTTGAATTTAACTTTCTACCTCTGACCTTGGACGCAATAAATTTGAGGAATTTGGAAAAAAAAGGCGAATTCTTCCTTGCAATGATTTTGGCACCCAAGTCTAGCTTGGAGCGTATTTTGCTTGGAAGGGAGGAATTTTTGACTTGCTTGGAAATTCCTCCTTGGCCTTTGTTTAGCGCCCAACACTTGACTTGAGCACATTTTCTTCATGAAGGAGGATTTTGATGTGGAGGAAAATTCCTCAGCCCCATTTTGGCACTCAACACCTTACTTGGGCGCATTTTGACTAGGAAGGAGGAAATCTGGAAAAAAGTGAATTTTCCTTCTTGTATTCGTTTTGGCACCCATCTACTTAAGCGCATTTCTTCATGGAGGAAAGAATTTTTGGTGGAGGAGAAATTTCCTCCATGTCTTCATTTTAGCGCTCCGTAATGTCCTTGGGCACAAATTGCATGAAGTGAAGGATTCTTTGTTTGGGGAGGAAATTCCTCCATGACCCCATTTTGGCGCTCTACCTCAACCCTGGACACAATTTGTTAGGTGGGAAGGATCTTGAGGAATTTTGGAAATTCCTCCTCAACATGATTCTAGCGGCCCACCTCTTGCTTGGGTGCCATTTGACCAAGGTGAAGGATTTTTGGTCAAGTTTGGAAATTCCTCCTTGCAATATACATTTTGCGTTCTTCGTTTGGACTTTGATGCCAATTTTGGATCGAAGAGAATCACGGAACACTTTCTTGCCTTAGGATAGTTTTTTCATGCTTTTTCCACTTTAGGAAAGAATTCTAGACTTAGCCATTTTTTTGAATAATTGCCTGCTTTTTCAACTTTCCGGATTTGGAACTTGGATGTTCAAGAATGCTCTGCCATCAGTGTCCCGTCAACTGCTTGAGATAGACTTGCCAAAAATAGACTTACTAAAAATAGTATGTTCTTCCCAACATCATATTAGGGCAAAACGGGACAGGGTGACACCTGCTAAAAATAGACTTACTAAAAATAGTATGTTTGTTTAAATGCAAATAATTTGGGATGCAGTGAAACTTACTAAAAATAGTAAGTGCTTGGAATTCGCTCAAATTTCACTAGTAGCTTCCTTGAAGGGTTTTGACTCCATTGCTACATTCAGATTTTTCGAAACCCTAAGAAAATGACCTCAAATCTAAGTTTGAAGGGCAAAAACCATAAATAGACAAAATAAGCTCTAGACTTAGCCAAATTTACTCAAAACACTTGCAGACTTGATCAAAATTTGCCAAAACATTTGCCGACTTGGGGAGATTGAAGAAATTGCTGCTAAAAGAGCCAAAAGACCACAACCAAAAGACCAAGTGGACCAAAAATGTAGGGGTCCCCATTTGGAATGGGGTGATGTTGTGATTAGGTCACAACAGTCACTTGCCCAATCTTTCCACCCGTTTTTTTTCAGAATTGTAGCTTTACAAAGTTTTTGTCACAATTATACACTTTGACCCAAACTGGTATCCTTTAAAGCAAAGTAAGCACGAGGTTTTCACAGTCCAATAGATTGAAAGGGCTTCTAGAAAAACCAAATTCATAGAGGTTTTCCAGATGAAAATGAAATTTAAACAGTTTAATGTTTTTTCTCAATCTCTTTTCAATTTGTGTAAGTATTTCAGTATCTAGATCAATTATGGAGTTCATGGTCTAAGAAATTTTCCAAAAACCCATGGAACCAATTGGAAATCTCTGTTCTGGGGTTTTAAACTTTACAAGAAGAAATTCAATTACCAAAAATCTAATTTAAGGAGGACCCTACTTCCAATTTTTAAATTCAATCTAATAAAGCTTCCATCAAAGGCCATTTCCCATTAATTTATGAATCAATGCCTGCGAAGTCAAGGGATTTACCATAGTTAAGAATTCTGCATCGTTCAGATTGATCTGCACATTTTCTTCTGCTATCTGAAAGATGAAGTGTTCATGTTGGGTTTAGTCATGCAACTGAATCTGATCTTTTGGAGAAAGGTCAGCAAAGGTGCCAGCCATGGCCTCCTTTTGAAAGGTTAGCATTTCCTTTGACTCCCCATTCCTCATTTTTGCCTTTTTTTTTGCCATACATTTGACATCCCATTTTTGCAAAGCTCCTCTCCTGTGTTTGCTTAATCTTCTTGTTTGTTTGAAAACCTGGTCACACAATTGACTGCCCGTTTTACACTCTCCTTGCTTGAAATCCTGCTCACTGGACATCTACTTCTCTGTAAGAAATAATTTAGATATTTAGGAATATTAAATCATTTGTAGACTCTAATTTTTTATCTTATTATGATAGATTTTTTTTTTTGGGACATGTGCACTAACATATTTACTTGCATGGGAGGTATTGCAGTGTGGATTTGAGGAGCTTGCAGCTTGAACATGTTCTTGACATCGTGCCTCCAGCTTCCCGAACTGCAAATTATCTGATATTTAAATACACCAATACTCTATCTCACCAGTCATCTACCAGTACTTTGATAACACAGGTAAACATCCTTCTTTGTCTTTTCGTTTTTTGATAAACAACCATTGGAAGATATTGCATTGCTTCTAAGTTGTAGATTCTAAAATGTATCAAATATCCATTAGGAGAAATCCTAAATTTTGTTGCTTGCATAAACTTATTTGATTTTTTTCGCAAAAAGTAAAATATCTCAATCTAGGTTGTTTGAGATAGTGTTCCTGACAATGCATCAGAAAACTAGTAGATCACATTGTTCAGGGTGTAACTTTGCAACTGTAGCTATAAACAACCTGGCTCAAAAATCTTTGGAAAGTTTAGGATGTGTATTCTGTAGTTGTACTATATGATGAACAAAGTTTGACCCCTGAAAACCAATCTGAAAGGCCCAAAATTTTCAAAATACAAAAAATCTAGAAAGCTTAAAACAATTTGGGAAACTGAAATCTTCTTGTTTTATGGGTTTCATCAATGACTGATACTCTCCGCTTCATGTTGAAATGCTTCTCAAATTGGTTTCCAGAGTCAAGGTTGAATCTCTATATTTTTTATCTCCAGACTATTCATTTCCATAAACAGCAATAAACTTTAAGGACTTGCTATTCAGATACAAAGACGAGAGAAGGTTGTAGATTCGCATCTCCTCTCAAAGATCACTATCATACTATGTTACCCCGAGTTTCCGGGATGGGGACGGCAGAGGACGGGGGTACGCGTTTCCGGGACGGTGATTTTTTTTGCCAATTTTGGGGACAGCTAGGGACGGCAAAGGGGACGCCTATATAAAAATAGGGAAAATTAAAATATATAGGGAAATTTAAAGTATTCATATGAAAACACGGATAAAGCATGCACATATACATTATAGAACCTTAACATATAAGAACTAGCAGAGTTCTTATGCCAAATTTGTGTTAAATTGAGAGTCAAAGCCAAATTGCTTATAGATTTCATTGTCAAAATTCACTGTCAATATGCAGAATTTATGGGGACGTCCCCTAGGAGTCCCTTGTTCCCGGGACGTCCCCAGGACGTGGACGCCTGAAAAAAATACTGGGGACGCATCCCCGGGTAACTTGCTGAGAGAGTGTGTGGTAGTTTCACATCTCTTCTCAGCTATTGACCTTTTGTAATATGTGGAGATGAGCAAAATAGCAAAGTGCAGTGGGTATAATTTCAACTCTTATCAGGGATGGCTAACTAATTTTGTAATAATTTGGGAGAAACAGCTTACATAATTTCTCAGAGACAATTTTTGCATATCTCTCATATTGATAATCATAAAATAATTATACTTTTATTCAGAAATTGTTCTCTTTGCTTTTATTTTATCTCCATTCATTCTAGACAGCTTTACAATCATCGCTAGGCTATAATTGTTTTAAATTTTTAGTTAATTGCTTTGACCTATAATACATCTATGTTCCAGCAATTTAGAGGTTTTGTCCACCAGATTGCCAACCAAATCCAGATCGATCCGTACATTTAGTATAAAAATTCAGAAAACAGCAAATAAGTCTTCCATATCTAGTGACTTTCCAAAAGGTTGAAGCAGTCTAAGTTTAAAACATGTTAAATTATCAAATGGGATTTAAAACCCTTCTTGTAAAAGGGCTCATGATTAGCTAGAGTGCAAATTGTTATCATATGGTCTAATTTTCCAAAAAGACTATCAGAAATTCCTCAACAATAACTATTTCTGTAAATCTAAACTATAGTTATCAATGCAGTGATTAAAAGGGAAGAACTTATACAGCTTCCAGAACAGCATCTCAATGATGCAAAGAGTACTGTTGCAGAAATTCATGTGAGCAACATCCCAGAGTGCAAGAGTACCAAGAACAGCCATAAAACAAATTTGCAAATTGTCAAAAAGCCACAATAGATTGGAAATCGCCCAGGAAAACAATTTTTTGAAATGAAAAACTGTTGTTTGCTAAACTTGTGGTCAGCAAGCTTGACCAGAGAAATAGCAACAAAATTGGCAGTCACTACTGAATTGCATTTTTCGGCCTTTTTTTGGCTATATATTTGAACTTTTCATTCATTTAAAAAAGTCCTAACCCTAACCCTGACCTGATTTTGTTCCTTCTTTTAAAACCTTAACCCTAACCTTAATACGATTTTCCTGATTAAATTGCAATTTAAAATAAAAATCTTTATCTTTTGGTTTGCCGATTTATACCCAAGAACTATTAATGATACTATGTTGCAAACTACTCCACAGATTCCAGCCTGAAAAAAATAAGTGACTCGAAGGAGTTGGCAATTTCCTGCCTCCAACCACATTTGTCATTAATGATTATCAGGTGGTTGCTCTACTATTAGGGCTTTACACCCTGTTATTATCTTGAAAGTTTCCTTGTTCATTTCATTGGAATTTCATTAACTAGTGGACATGGGGTTTTGAAAGCATTAGGGACAGTTTGACACAGCTGAGCAGGTGACTTCCTGAAATTGTGTTGCAGTGGCAACAAGCCCTCTGCTCACCGTTTGTTCTCTCAACATCATCAGCTGATTTTCCATTCTACAAATGGTTTCCTCCTGGTTTCTCATGGTTGCTTTCTATTGTTAGAAATCAGGCTTGGTTTTGGCCTTAGCTGCTAAGGTCCTGCAAAAGAATCCTTTTGTGTTTCCAGGATTTTGAATTTCTCCATTATTATATTGAAAGATAGACCATTTTCCTCAATCTCATCATCTATTTTATCACGCCCACATTTGTACGCCTATCCATATTTCTCTCAGTAATAAAAACACCTATCACATTAGGGGAAGTAAAGGCATCAAGGTGTAGCATCGTAAATTGTATCCCTATACAATTTTGTCCTCACCTAGACCTCACTTCAGTGTTCTGACCTTTTGTGCCTTAACCCTGTTTTGATTCTATTCGCAGAACCCTAAATTCAGCATTTTCAGTACCTTTTTGGGGCTCTGTCCAAATTTCAGCCTTGATGTTTAGGACGGGGACGCCCTGGGCGCCCTTGTCCTCCCAAAAGGGGCCCAGATTTTGGACCCCTCAATAGTCATATTTTGGAGGCGGAAAAACTTTCTCCATGTTAGCTTGCTTTGAAATTTCAAAGCATTCATGATGGCATCCATGATCTGAGACATTACGAAGACATTCCACATGATCAATGAAAAGGAATAGAAGAATTAATACTTAAAGTGATTGCTTGCTCAGGTTTAATAACTTTTAGTTATAGAAGAATTAGTTAGCTAATTAAACAATTAAAATAATTTTGTAATTAGAGGAGACAAGAAGAAAATAATTAATTCCTTTTCATAAGATCAATTCCAAAATTCAAGTGAGCAAGCAATCACTTTTAAGTATGAAGCTAATTAAACATTTAAAATTCCTATGTAATTATAGGAGACAAGGAGAAAAGGTTTAATGTTTGGAAAGTATGTTTAATTCCTTGTTTGCATGCATAAACTTGTAAACCCTATTTTCCAACCAAAACACAAGGTAATCTTCAGTCATGAGATGGCCACGAGACTCTAGGATTTGTGTTAGTTTTCTTACACCTTTTGAAACTTTGAAGATATTTTTATAGTAAGATCACTCTTGGAGAAAGGTATTTGTAGACACCGAAAATTGTCTAATGCTTGCTAGCAACATTTTCACTGATTATTGCTCTAAATTAATTAAATAATTTTGTTATTTAATTAAGCTACCTTTATTTCTCCATTTCAAATTCAAAAAACAAAATCTCCCTCTCTTATCATGAATAAGTAATTTATTATCATTTAGATATCTAATTTTCTTCCAACTATAATTAAATAATTTTTGTTATTAATTAATTCTTTCTTATGCAAATAATTAAATAATAAATATTTAATTATTCTAATTTTCTTCCACCGTGCACATTAACTAAATAATTTTAATTATCTAATTAAATCCTTTTCTTCCACTTTCCCTATAATTAAATAATTATTTTAGCTAGCTAACATTCTCTTCTATAATTAAATATATTATTTTAGTTTATTTAATTATTCATTTTTAAAATATATTTCTTCCAATAATAAATAAGTTTGTTATTTTATTGATTTCCCACTTGCACATGAATTAAATAATTTATTTATCTAATTCTTTTCCCACTTACACTTGAATTAAATAATTTATTTAATTCTTTTCTTATGCACTTTAATTAAATAATTTTTAATTATTTAATTAATTCTTTTCCCCTTGTCTCCTATAATTACATAATTATTTTAATTGTTTAATTAGCTAACTAATTCTTCTATAACTAAATGAATCTTTTAATTTATTTATTAGTTCATTCTTCTAAACATATCTCTTCTAAAAATAAATAAGTTTTTAATTTTATTTATTTTATACTTCGATGCACTCAATTAAATAATTTTTAATTATTTAATGCTAATTAAGTCTTTACTTCCACCTCTCCAACTCACACTCACTTCGAGTTCAACAGACTAATCAATTCTCTTTACTGATCAATATTTTGTCTATCTCCATCATGCAATGAGTTAATCTTGTAAGTATCTCAATTAAATCGTCTCATCAAATCTCAACCATTGATCAACAAATCTTCTCCTCAGATCATCACCGCTGATGGATATTGGAAAATCTATAAAAGCAACCTTGATCATATATCATTCTAAAACCATAGTCTTTGAGTGTTCGTGCAATTACGTTGCCGTAGTAGTGCTACAGATTCTAAGAGCAACATACCACCATTACACGAAGGTCAAGGAGAGCAATGGAGGCCAATGTGATGCATGCTTGAGTGAGGTATAATTGTGTAATTTCCAGTTGATTCCAAGTTTGTATTCATTAATTCTCCAATTATTTTGAGGTTTTGGAATTAGTTTGAATCGTAGGGTCTTTGTGGTTGTCCTGTTTGATGATTCATTCCGCTTTGAAATTTTCACCTCATACAGTATCCTTCAAGAGTTTAATAGATTTCCTTTATTTCATTTTTTCTTCATTGGGTTTGATCGTTTATTATGCATCTATACACCATTTAGAATTGCATATATTGTTCCATTGAATTGTGAAAAATCTTTATTCATTGTATGAGCATTTGGGATGGGAAATCAAAAATTGTATTCTCTAACCTTAACCTCTTTTTATTTACAATCTTTTAAGGAAAAGATAAGTAATTAACTAGTTTGTGTTCTAGGCCAGATTAGAAGTGCATTTCTGTTAATTTTATCTACCATTCTTTCCATTATATTAAATATAACGGGTAGAAAGGCCTTTTCTGATTAGGTTCCTTTGTCTATTTGGACTATATAAACCTTATTTCAAACTCTTTAGCATTAAACCTTTGTCCAATCACCAAAAGATTGGATTGGCTGTATCATTTAAAGAGATTGAATGTGCTCCCTCCTACGAACAAATTCAGCTGCCTAGATCTCTTCTTATGATACAACACATTCAATTTGTTTTTGTTTGGAATGATACTTCCTATAGTTAAAACTATAGAAACATTGTTAAATATGTATGGGTTAAATGAAATAGTTCACCAAGTGCTTAAAGGTTCGTGGACTAGGACACATACCATAATCCATGTCTTACATCACGAAGGACACACCCAACTGTGGCCTTATTGAACTCATGGTGAGCTACCGTGCCAATAGTGAAGGTGGTAAATGTACAGCCAGTCGATCAAGTTCAAGCACATAGAGAAGAATCATCATAAGAAAGAAAGGCAACATGAAGAGAGGCAATAGAGGCAGCATTTGTTTGAAAATGAGATCAAAAGCTATTTGCATATCCAGATACAGATCTCAACCAGGGAGAGAGACACATGCTATCCACCATCAAAGTTGTTCAACAGGGACACATGCCTTGTCAACGACAATGATATTACACAAATGTGGATAAGGACACACACTATCCATCATCAAAGTTGTTTTGACAAGGACACACACTGTCAATAACAATGATCTTACAACAAATGTTGGTAGGGATGCATGCCCGCAAGCATAACTCATTCTCATGGGTTCCTAAACTTTTCCTAGTTCATTGTCTTGCCTGCCAAGCTTCTCATTGTTTTGGTTATCACAAAATCCTCTCTGTGATTCAAAGGGGAAACAATAAAAAGATCTGGAGCTTCTAAAGCAGTATAGCTAATCTCTGATTGGGAAGCTAACTAGAGATGGGTACAGGCCTCCCTATCCTCCTAATGGGTCCTCCATCCTCCATGCAAATTCGGCTTCACTTAGGTAACACAATCAATATGCATGTGAGCCATATAATACTACATAGAGCTCTCTGGCCTATTCATTGAAGGTATTGGCTGCATAATATATGGTACTTAGACCCTTCATAGAGATAGGATTCTTTCCTTTAATCAAGACAATAATCAATAATGCACTCTTACAATGAAACTCTTATTCGATTGAAAAATTAGATATCAAGCACCACTTAATGTGCACCCAAATACACATTGAATGGTAACACCAATATACACACGTTATTTCCCTTTAAACATTACACTTCATTGAAATGGTACCTTATGTATCTGCAACTATAAAAAATCTTATCAAAACCTCTCTTTTAAACACTAACAAACACTGCACTTGTGAAATGGCAAATATGGAAAAAGTAGTTGTATTATTACTGAATTGTGTTAATGCAGCAGGTTAGTGGTTGTGAGTCAAACATAGCGTATAAGTAATAATGATTTATCTTTTATAAAATCTTGGAATCCATAAAAGATTCTGAGGCAGCTCCAAAACCTTTGAGAACTGAGCTGTAACAAATGGTGTTGCAATATTCATCCACAAAACACATGATGGCACAAATGGTTTGGCTGCTAGTATATCCCAATTCCCATTTGTAGCCTTCAAACACGTTCCCTTGTGAAAATTGGCTGCATCCTCCATGTAACTAGTGCTGGTTCTTAGCCTACAAATGAATCTCAACGGACATGCACCCATCACCCTTCAGGGTCTCCTATGGCGCTAATACCATTGTTAGGTCCAAATGCTTTGATAATAAAATACTGTGATGTTTCAATTGATCAACCAAAAGGATGAATATACAAGAAGGAATATAGTTATTTGTAACTACATTATATAACCTCCCCCAACTAATTTACTATGGGAATCCTTATTATTAACCACTAACTAACATACTATTCATGAATTACTAACAATGTGATGTAATATTTCTGACACAGGCTTTGGTGCGAGTCGAAATTTTGTCAGATGGCATGCAATATGGCTGAACTTGCTATTGAACCACAGCCTGTTAATAATGTTAGAACTTTCCGAATAAAGAATAGAGAATTGCTCATGAATAACTGTACTTCATGGTTTGGGAAGGATATGTTTTCGTGATCATTGACTCTATTTCTTTGCAATATTTGAGAAAATTTTGGTATTGATTTCATTCTTCTTGTTCTCATGCTTGCAGCATTTCAAAATGACAATAAGGATCTTTTCTGGGTCTTGCTTTATATTTTCAATAATGATAGTTCATGACAATTGTGCACTTTCAGATAAGATACTTCAAATCTTCATTAAAAGGTCCACTGATCTAGTTCTAGATTTATTTAACGTTTTCATAATAGAAGTGGAAAGGCTTGAATATATTAAATTCCTTACAAAATTTATTTTGTCATAGTTTTGATGGATAGTAAATGCTTTCACACATGATATGATTATATAGCAGGGCATCGAAGGAAGCAAAGAGTCTTGGAGTAGTTTCCATTACATGGTAGTCTTTCAATATGGGTCTGTTGTGTTGTTCAACATTGCTGAGCAGGAGGAAGAAAGATACCTCGAAATTGTCAAAAAACATGCTTCAGGCTTGCTTTCTGAGACAAGAAAAGATGGTAAATACCAGTTTTCTTTGTATTCTCTAGAATAGCCTAATGTTGTTCTCATTCAGCATACACTCCATGTAATAGTGTCCAGTATGTTGCTGTGATTTCTGTTCCCTGGAGAGTACTTGTTTGCATCCTCCCCATTGTGTTACAGAAATTCTCTGGGGGGTACTGGTATGGTAAGTTTGAATGCAGACTGTTTTTGAATTGTTTAAACTGGACAACTTCCCTTGCTCTAGTTTGATAATTCTTCAACTATCTAGAATCCAAAAAGTCAGAATTTTATATGAAAATAAATTGTTGACACAAGACCAAAAGCAGGTGAATGGGAGTCAAGAGTAGTCCTGTAAACTTTAGATCATTTTGACTGTAGCATCAAATTTTCCATTGTTAGCAATAGGTTGAATTTTAACCTCAGTAAACTAGAAGTGCCATGAGCTTTCCATGGGCAGTAGTTGCATTAAAACAAATTTAAAGCAAGATATTTCTGTCCTCTGAGATGGTTTGCTAGGTCATATTTAATAATTAGTGAAGTGTCCTTCTTTCTATGTTAAATTGTTTTAAGCTGTATTTATGTAGGACATTGAGATTTCTTGGAGCTTTATTGTTGATTTTCTTAATAATTGACAAAAAAATCTGTATTGCAATTGCATAACTTTAAATGGTGAAGGGCTAGAACATGCACCATTAATTACAAAAATAATAGCTTCTGGGGTCTCCATGGCCAGAAACACCAAATGCTACTATTGTAGTGCTCATCACACTTGCTACCCCTGACTCCTGCAAAAAGAAAGTCTGTCCATAAAACAAATTATAACTCGAAACTATCATGAGAATAGCTTGAAATGTTTATATCAAATTAAATGAGAACATTTTAATGAAACCAGAAACTAACGCAACAGCAGATGAACATAGAGATCAGAAATCATAGAACTCATTAATGATTTGAGCAATGGAGAGTTGAATTCCTTTCTGCAATTCTGTGTTATAATAGGTAATGTCTTGCAAGCAGTGGTGACAGGAAGTTTGCAAGAGCAGCAGTAGCAAGCAATGAAATAGCCTTGATAAATGAGAGAAGGGTCCACCTATTTTTTGATGTTCTTTACTATTTTCACCCCTTTAATTTTTTTTTTGGACTTCTTTCAACGAGATGCGATTGCTTCCAGTCTCCCTGTTGGCCATAAACTTAGTAACTTTGTTTTGTTCCCTATAGCCAATTAGTATTTCTGAAAACTATAATTTCTTTCAATCTAGCTCTTAGCTTCCAATCTGTCTTGGAGCGATGGTTCATTCTTTTAATTATCAGTTTAGTATTTATCTATATCCCATTGCTGAACAATTCTTAGGGCTGTGTTGAGGGCATCAAATTCCACCTGATTAGTGGTACACCAGCATCTTTAGCAGAGACAAAAACTAAACTTCCCATGTTGTCCCTGTAGGATCCTCCAGCCCCGGCATGGTTTGGGTTTCCCTATTTGCACTGGCAACGTTTATTTGACCCAATCTTCTTTAGGGTGTCTCTATTTCAGAGTTTGTTTCTCTCGTTCTACACTTTTTAGCATTTCTTGAATCTTTTTCTTCGATGGGAATAACTTTAAGTCTTTGAATACTTTGGGGATAACTGTGAATACTGCTAGGGGTAAAAACGTATGTTAGTACGGATAACAATTATAAGTGTGTTATGTGTGTTTATGTTTTGCTATTGCCGAGAGGTTCCCGTCGGATAGTTGGGAGTTGGTGACGGTTGGCAACTTGGCCAACCATCGGGTCTATATATTGTTTGGTTGGAACCTCGGCAGGGGATCATGTATGGACGATTCTGGACATTGGAATAAGGATATAACTTTCTGGTCTAATTATTATCATTTGTAATTTGTGCTATGATGTATAATTGTTCTGTTCCATGAATACTTGGTACGTGCAAGAAATACTGTGTTATCTGATTATTCACCAACTATACATTTAGGACTAAACATTTTGGCGCCGTTGCCTGAACGAACCTGGAGATAACTATGGCGGCAAGCGGAAGCAATTAATGGGCCGGCCGTTTGACCAGCAATTAATTGTCGTGGACAACGACACGTACGAGGAGAGTACTGCGGAAGAGGAACAAGAGGATCAGTTGACGACATATTTGCTAGAGTTGTGGGACGTGTCGGTCACGCAGTACGTGCAGCGAGAGGCTTAGGAGAGAGCCGTCTCGGAAGGCACGGTACGTGGTGAACTCACCGTCAGCACCCCCGTCTTTGACCTCCTCGGGAGCATTCCAAGGTTACTTGCCATAAACTTGATTGCACAACAAAACCAAAGAGAAGAAACAACAAAGGAACTTCAGCGGCAACAAGGCCTCCGACGGTACGAGGAACGGAGTCGTAGGGATGAAGAGGAGAGGGAGGCCAGTCAGCGCCGTACCTCTGATACTTGATGCCCCTACGGCCGAACAAAGACAGACGTACCACTGCTACCGAAGGAGTAAACGAGGGAACTGTACGACAATCCCTCCACATAAAAGAACAGGCCAACAGGGGACGGCGACTAAGAGAGGTTGCTGACTCAAGGAGTCCAGAGAAACACAACAGAAGTCGGAGTGTGAATCGAAGTCGTAGTCGGGAGAGGCAAAAATCGTGTACGTGGAAGGTTTTGGCCGAGGTCGCCAGGAACCTACCACTTCTAGACGTAGCGGAGGAAGATCTCGCCGACTAGGCCCCACACTCGACGTCAAGTGAAGAAGACTCCTGAACCAAACCACAAAGCACCCAATCGGAATTTTCTGAACAAGGAGAGGAGGCCGTACGAGACCTGCACGAGGAAATCGCCATGATTTTTGAAGCAACGTTGTCCGGCATTAAAAACTTGTCCTTGTCAGAGGGCATCAAAATAGGAAGATCGGATCCGGAAACCCCGGGAAGGAGGGACTATAGAAGTGAAGGTGACCAAAGCCTGGTTGGCAAGGACCCAACCAGACTAGGAGCGTACGGCACCATCTGGACACATAGTACCTTCCCGACATATAGTCAATTCCAGGCACTGCATAAAACCACACAGAAAAGAACGATGGCACACACCCCGGAGAAACAAAAACTTCCAAAATTCATGGGCGACGGGTCGGAGGACCCCGTAAGGCATTGTAAGACATGCGTCACCATCTGGGAAGCAAATGGCTAGGACGACCGGGACTACTGGGTGAAGGCATTTCCAGCCACTCTGCGAGGAATAGCTATTGACTGGTACACAGACCTTGATGCTCAGCATAAAACATCCTGGAGCAATCTGAAGAAGGCCTTCGAAGAAGAATTCAAACTCCTACGAGACGACAACGAGATTGTGGCGGAAATTTACAACACCAAACAAGGAAAAAACGAAAGCATACGTGCATATAACAGACGGCTGAGGGAACTACTGAACCAAATGGAGAACCAGCCGGCAGATGGCCTCAAGAAGCGGTGGTTCGTGGAAGGATTGGTACAATCCCTGAGAAGGACAATGAAAGTAGTACCTCCGCCATCGTACGATGAAGCATACAATTGCGCCATGAATATTGAGAGTTAAAACAAAACATCTCGGGGGAAGCGACGGACCAGCGATGGTGACAGTACGGACGACGACAGCGACGGAGGATCAAAAACAGTGCAAGCACTCCGCAAAGATATGATGAGGATGATGAAGGAGTTAAAAGGTGACAAAGAAAGTGACAGGGAAGGAAAAGAACTATGGTGTACTGATTGCAAGACCGAAGGCCACACTAAAGGAGGTTGTCCCCGTAAAGTCTTCTATGACATCTGCCAAATAACGGGACATTCCACCAAGGAATGTCCGTACAACTTGAAGGCATAGAGCACACAAGTGCTCTACGCCCAACCTGACCAAACCACACCACCAGCAACACCTCCAAGGCCAACAACAAACCCTGACGCCTCACCCGGAGGGTACAGGAACAATCGGTGGGGGAACAACAGCTCCAATAATAGCACACCAAGGAGCAGAATTCAATACGACGGGAAGGGGCGACCCATGATTTAGTGCAGGCAGTGCAACGAATGGGGCCACTTTGCTCGAGAATGCCAAAACGGAGGTGATGTAGGAAGTTTGTTGTGCAGATGGTGCGGTCCAGGGAATCACGAGGACATAGATTGCCCAAAGCAAAAAGGGGTGAACATGCTCGATGTAGAGGGATCAAAGGAAGACGTACTGGCAATCACAAGGTTGCAAAACAAGAAAGCCATGTAGCCAGACCCTCGCACAGAAAAAGAAAGATTTCAGGAGGCAAGGGCAGATATCCAGCGGGCGATGGCTGGAGAGCGGAGGGCCTCGCACTTGGCCGCTGATATGCCGGTCCGACCGGAACCAGAAAAAACTATCATCAAGCAAATGTTACAAACCACAATACTCGTACGGGTGTACGACCTTCTGCAAACCATGCCACAGATAAGGATGGCTTTGACAAATATAACCATGGCCACTACCTCTCGACAGGAACACCAAACGGTGGCGGACCCATGTAGTACGGACCCAGTGAAGGAATCGGGTACGGATGCCATGAATCCTATGCTACTCGCGGTGGGCGCTGGACGGAAACCAACAGTAGTAGAGATGGATATAATGGGGCAAAAGCTTACTAACACCATTGTTGATGGCGGGTCCGGAGTCAACGTACTACCGGAGGGAACCTGGTGAAGCCTTGGCAAGCCTACTCTCTGGCCACCAACCTTCCACCTGGTCGGTGCCGACCAACACGGTATCAAACCCCTCGGCACCCTCATGGCACAAAAGGTGGTAATTGGGACGCAGCAGTTCCTCCTGGATTTTGTAGTCATCCCGCTGGAAAGGAAAGCATACAACGCTCTTCTAGGAAGGGGGTGGCTGATCAAGGCCAAAGCTAATCATAACTGGAAAAGGGATATGCTCTCAATCGAGAGTGACGGTCATAAGTATGTAATTGATCTCAGGAACCAGTCCGTCAGCGAAGAACTCGCATCATCAGACTCCGATTCAGAAGATTCCAATCGATGGGAGTGGGGCTCTGAAGGAGGCAGAGGAGGGAAAGAGCCCGACGAAGGAGTGCTGGAGTTGGACGGGTTTTCGGAGGATGGAGCCAGTTTGATGGCAGGACTTTTTCATTGGCAAATGGAGGACTATGAGGTCTTCCACCCAGAATGTCACATGCTACAAATATGTGAGTTAGGAGAATCAAGCGGGGGGATGGAGGAACAATCCTTTCCCCCAGAGTTTGGTAGATATCAAGAAGGAATGGCAAGAGTGGATGACACGCCAGCACACCAGTTTGAAAGGGATAAACCCATCAAGTATGAGGAATGAGATGTGGAGAAGATTAATCTAGGCAACGAAGCAGTACCTCAGATGATACTAGTAGGAGATGATTGGAACCCAGTACTGAAGGCGGCAGCCTTCAAGATATTTCTGGAATATAAAGATGTCTTTGCCTGGACCTACAAAGACTTGAAGGGAGTACCGCTAGAGCTGTGCGTGCATCGCATAACCTTTGTACCGAGAGCCCAACCGGTACGAAGGAGGCTGTATAGGATGAACAAAAACTATGTAGCTAGAGTCAATGAGGCGATCAACAAAATGCTAGAAGCAGGGATTATATTCAAAGTGGAGACAAGTGACTGGGTCTCCCCAGTAGTCATCTCCCTTAAAAAAGAAGCTAATCAAACAAGGATATGTGTGGACTTCAGGTACCTAAATGCAGTAACCATAAAGGATCCATTTCCGATCCCATTCACTGACAGTATCTTGGAAGAAGTCACCGGGCACGAGATGTACACATTCCTGGATGGATTCTCCGGGTACAACCAGATAAGTATCCCGGAAGAAGATAAGCTGAAGACCACATTTGTGGTGGAGGAAGGCGTGTACGCCTATAACCGCATGCCCTTCGGGCTATGCAACGCGCCCGCGACCTTCCAGTGAATAATTCTGCACATTTTTGACAAGATTTCAATAGGAAATTTTAGAGCATTCCTGGACAAGTGGTCGATTTTTAGCGATCAGGACACCCATTTGAAGGCTTTGGGAGAGTGCATGGAAAGATGTCGGAAGGCTAGGCTAGCTTTGAACCCAAAGAAGTGCAGATTTATGGTACCACAAGGGAAACTCTTGGGCCACATCGTCTGTAAGGAAGGATTGAAGACAGACCCAGACAAGATAGGAGTAATTGTCAACATGGAAAGTCCAACGAACGTAACAGGGGTGAAATCATTCCTCGGCCACGTAGGCTACTATCGGAGGTTCATCAAGGGCTTTGTGTAGGTGTTGTGGCCATTAGATAAGTTGACAAGGAAGGGAGAGCCCTTTGTATGGGGTACGGAGCAAGAAGAAGCCTTCACGGAATTAAAAGACCGACTAGTGAGTGCACCAATATTGGTATACCCAGACTGGAACAAAGAGTTTCACGTGCACGTGGACGCCTCCAACTTTGCAATTGGTGCTACCCTCGCTCAGGTGGGGGCACAAGGACTAGACCATTCCGTCTTCTTCGCAAGTCGACTCTTGTCAAAAGCAGAAAGAAACTATAGCACAACGGAACGAGAGGCACTAGGGATGGTGTATGCAGTTTAGAAGTTCCGGCACTACTTGTTGGCCACGCCGTTCACATTTTATGTGGACCACCAGACACTAATGTACCTAGTGAATAAACCAATCATCCAAGGGAGGGTAAGTTGGTGGCTATTGCTTTTACAAGAATTCACCTTCACCATTGTCGTACGGCCAGGGAAGTCCCATGTGATAGCAGATCAGCTATCAAGGATCAGATCAGGAGAACCAGCCGAGGGAGTAAACAAAGACTTTCCAGATGCACACTTGTTCCAAATTGCAATACTACCAACCTGGTATGAAAAGATAGGGCAGTACCTATCTACTTCCACATTTCCAAGTGAGATGCCCCCAGGGGAACGGAGGAAATTGGCACTAAAGAGCAAAACCTTCCAACTAATTAATGGACTTCTATACAAGATGGGTCCCGACCAAATCTTGAGGAGGTGTGTCATGGAGGAGGAAGTTTGTAGTGTACTAAAGGAGGCACACGACGGATTGGCAGGTGGACATATGGGACCAGATGCAACCGCCAGGAAAGTGCTGCTGGCAGGGCTATGGTGGCCAACTCTACACACGGACGCTCGAGAGTGGGTGATCGGATGCGACACCTGTCAACGAGCGGGAAAATCTCTCAAGAGGGATTTCATGCCTCTCTTCTCCTCGCAACCGCAAGAGCTATTCGAACAATGGGGCTTGGACTTTGTGGGACCTCTGAAACCAAGTAGCCTTCACCGGTGCAAGTACATTGTGGTTGCCACAGAATACCTCACTAAGTGGGGAGAAGCTATGGCCTTGCCCGATAACACACCTCTGAGTACGACACGATTCTTGTACAAACAAATTGTCACCAGGTACGGGATACCACTTCGAATCACTAGTGACAGAGGAGTGCACTTCGTCAATCAGGTAATCCGTACCATGACCATGGAATTTAAAATATTCCATAACCTATCCAGCCCATACTATCCTCGTGCTAATGGACAAGCAGAGGCAACCAACAAAGTGTTGGTATCAATAATCTACAAGTCATGTGGGGTAGAACAAGAGGACTGGGAGGAAAGACTACCAGCTGTGCTATGGGCCTACCGTACAATATACAAAGTCACTACCGGGCATACACCGTTTCAGCTCATGTATGAGCAGGAGGCAGTGGTACCAGCTGAGTACACCGTGCCAAGCCTTCGGGTGGGGGTAGAAAATCGATTAGGGGACACCGAAATTATGAATGCAAGGCTTGATGGGTTGGTAAAGTTGGATGAACAGAGACTGATGGCACAATGGGCGACTGAGGTGGCACAACGTCGGCGAAAGCATTGGCACGACCAACATCTGCGGAAGGCCAACTTTCGACTGGGACAGTTAGTTTTGAAGTATAATGGTCGGAACGAACTTCGACCAGGGAAGTTCAAGGTCCGTTGGCTCCCTATAAAATTAGAGAGGTTGGCAGGAACGGATCAGTGAAACTTGCGACTCTGGATAACACTCTGATTAGGGACCCCGTGAACGGTTCCAAGTTGAAAATCTATAGGGAAAGGAATAAACCTGTGATTGGAATCAACATGCTAGGATATGCCACAAGAGGACATTGGACCATTGGTCAAAACAAGGAGATCAAGGAAGACCTGGTAGTACAAGGGGAACCCTACCGGAAGAGCGACTTGTACCAAAAAGGGTGGAAGGTGTAGCAGTCCCCAGGATTCACAAACATCTCATGAATGCATACTTCGGAGACCCAGCGGTGTGGGTATGGGTGTCAGGATATTGGAAAAAACGGGTCCCATACGAAGGAGCTCAGGAGGGATACGTCGCATATGACATTGATGAAGAAGCAAAAGCTCGGAGGAAGACTGAGAACCCCCTTGAAGAGGTAGAGCCGGGGGACCTAGAGGAAGAACTCAACCTGGAAGAATATGGGGCAACCTGGAAGAATATGGGGCAACCCTAGGACCATGTTTAAAAATGGTACTGAAGACAGAGGATCTATTTGTCATCGCGTCTGGAGTAGGCGAGGTGGAAGTCGGACCTAACTCATTATATCGGGTGATTCCCAACCCTGCTGGACCATCGGAAATCGATGGAGAAAGAGTAAAATAGTACCACCAATACGGGGACCGGTACATTGACGACCGCTACAAGGGTGTGGGACTCGCACCACTGGTGGACAAAATATGGGACCTAGAATACATAGGGACCTGCTGCGCACAAGAATGCTACAAAAGACTACCACATGTGTGTACTTGGTTGCATGACTCGGAAATAAAAATAAGGACGCCCAACAATACACCGGGAGTGAAGAGGAGGAACAATGAGGAGGGAGACTCCGAACAGGAGCTAAACAAGAAATGGAAAGAGGATAAGGCGAGGAACGTCGAACCAAGGAAGGAAGGGAGGAAAGAGCAAAGTAATAGGCAAGCAAGATGGAAACAAAGGTGACAAAACTCTACAACCGAAAGGTACCTGGGCAAATTAAAGGCGAGGAAACTAATATTGAAGAAGCCGTGCCAGATGAAAGAAGCAAGACGAATGGAAAAACAAGGGGCTTGGAAGGGTGAGAGGTATTGGAAAAAAGCAAGTAAGCTCGAGTTCCAATCAGCAGGTAGGAACAAATTAAAAAACCAGGCAAGTAGAAGAAAAAATAATAGAGAAAAAGTAAGGTTGCTGAAGAAAAAATTATTTTATATTAAATTGATAAGGCATTTTTACCTAACCATAATTCTGGCAAGGAGAAAAGCTTATAAAAACCCCCATGAAGCCTCATTAGACAAAACACAGGAAGATGAACCAGAGAGCCGAACAAGGCTGGGCGTACGAAAGGAAGTCGTTCAACGTACGGATCAGTGGCATGCTGCAAGGACAGAAAAAATAGTATGAAGCACGTGTACGGACGCACTAGAGGGAACAATTCCGTATAGTGTACGGAGTGAACGATCAAGCAGGCAAGAAAATCCGAGGACTATACCGTACAGCGTACGGGTTGCGGAAGGCTGCCAGAATCCATCATACAACACAGAGGTCATACCGTACGGCGTACGGGTTGCAGAAGGTTGCCAGAGTCTATCATACAACGCAGAGGTCATATAGTACGGAGTACGGATTCAAGGCAAGAGAGACTGGAGCCACTGTACGGTGTATGGGGTACGGAAGACAAGAAAGGAAAGCCTTAGGCTACCGCATGTGTAAGGTATACAAAACTCATCAGAAGGGGAGCAAGTGTACGACATACAGGCTCCGTACAGTGTACGACACATAGTGACTGGAATTGCGGCACGTGGAAGAGCAGGCCATTCGCCGTACGAGTACGGCTTGGGAGAAACAGGGGGTTGTCAACTTATAGTACCGTACGACGTACAGACTTACCGTACGACCATAACCCTTGAGGGTATACCCCCACCGTACGGTGTACGACACACTTCCGCCAGTACGTGCAGAGTAGAGATATTCGTACGACAACCAGCATCAACAATTGCCAGACAAACAGAGACAATCGTACGACCAACAGTATCAGCCATAGGCATCCGTACGACAACCAACATCAACATTTGCCAGACAGTCAGGGACATCCAAACAACCAACAGCATCAACATCCGTACAGCAATCAGCATCAACCACGCCCCCAAGGCAAAGTTCGTACGGCGTACGACATCAGTTAGGTAGACAGGGAGGTCCGTACGACGTAAGGTACCAGGTGGACAGGTAAAGACATCCGTACGGTAGGCACTTGTTAGGACAATCAAGGAGGCCGAACAACAAGGAAACGAAGAGTGACACAATGGGCCATACCAACTGGCGAGACAATCTGTCAGGCGGTTATAATGACTTAGGAAGGGGTATGGGCAGAAGGGCAGAGAAAGTCAGTTGCAGTACAACCATGACTGCCACAGAGCCTGCTAGCAGCAGGAAAACCAGGAGCAGACTGAATGCAACAAAGGACTCAGAGGAACTCACGGCAACAAACGCAGCATTCGAGAGTGTGACTGGCAATGAATGCCGTACTTGGTGGGAGGAAAACCTTCCAGACCATGTGATGAAGGAATCGCTTAAAAAAGCATAGGTCGATCACGCTATGCAGATGCCCATATTTAACATTAAGGAGTTCGAGCTAGTCTTACGGACCATGGTATCCGGTTATAACCCTCACGAACGAGCTTCGGTCATCCAGTTCCAAGGGTACACAATGCGGGTTTCATTCAAACCTGAGGATTTCAGGCGCGTATTTGGCATACCGGATAAAGGAGCATCTGCTGCCAAACCAACCAAAAACCTTACCAGAGAAAAGAAAAAATGGTTGATAGACCTGGTGTGCAGAGACGACCTCACAGAAGAACAGTGGAAGTGCATCTGGGTCGATAGCAGAGGAATGAAGCGTAGCTTTATCACACCAGGAGAATGGAGGATGTTGATGGACCTGGTTAAAAGCCGCTTGACAGGGGCCAGTCGGGCCTCGGACATCGCCATATGGATGATTGGGTTAATGAATGGGATCAGATGTGGGAAAGTGTACAACAGGGGGCAACTCCTGGCAGAATGCATTCACGACTTCCTGAGATTAGAACACAAAGCATTCTACATGTGCCATCATGCCATCAACTTGTTCCTAGATGCCGTACGCCTGTATGTACCGCCAGAGGATTGGGGGACGTTTGAACCTCACAGATGGGTCAAACCAAATAAACCCACTTTGTACTACTACATTCACCTGGACATCCTTAGTGACACATCGCAACACACACGGAAGAGGAGGAAGCTAGACACGTCTGTGGAAATTGAAGAGGATAGCAGTGCCGAGGATTCTGAGGAAGCGGAAGAAATGGAAGAACAGGAAAGTGGGGATGAAGGGTTCCATCTGTCGGAACACACCACCATAGAGGAGGAAGAGGAAACAAAGTCGTACCAGCAGGAAGAAGATGACGAAGAGGAGCAACAGGGGGGATTGCAGGCACAATGGAAGAGTACGAGGGTAAAGTTTATGCCCTCAAAATTAGCTTCGGCACACCTGGTACCTCAGGAGGCGCTTGCAGTCGCCAGCCTAGTAGGAGATGTACGACTAGTGGGGGTATTATTCCAGAAGATTGGAGAAGGGGAGCCGCCGGCACAACGACGAGTATCGTTGCCACAGATCAGTTTGGCCGTATTGGCAGTAGAAACTGGTACGACAAAAATTGGTACAATGGCAGCAAAAACTGGTACAACAGCAACTGGTACGACGACAACAGGAACTAGTACGGCGGTAATAGAAACTGGTATGATGGCAGCAGAGACCAGTACTGTATCAGTTAATTTAGAGGCAGCCTTGGATACTATGACAGATGAGGATATAGATGCTTCGCTGGATGGATGGCTAGGATAGTTCGCGCTCGCCCCGAACCTTCCCCCCTCCCCCGCACCACATAACATGGCCATCGGGCCAGGCATGACTCCAGATAGAGAGGTCACTGTCCCAGATGAGGAGAGACCCACTAACCAGGTGCAACAGGGAAGGGACGAGCAGAGCAGTGGCCTAGAGGGGACTCTCACTGGACTTCATATCACACTACTTGATCCGAATGACCCAGCAGGCTCACTTAGACGATTCTTGGTAGAGCTACAAGGACTCTCGGATGTTGCACGCGACATGGCTTAGCTTACTGGACAGATGGAGGTTGGTAATTCAGCAGACGCTACACAACTGTGTCATTTTATGGCCCAGGGGTGCAAAGATGAGTTCACACAGCACCTTGAGTAGCAGGGATGGTCGGATAATAGTACACTTGAGATGATTCAAAACTGGACCCACAGGCACGTGATAGGAGGCTCAGGCACCTTAGGCACCATCTTTCGCAGTATGGAGGGAACTTTTCGAGAGGTGTACTTACAGATGCGGCAACATCAAGTAGAGAAAGAGGCCCAACAGATGTACATAGTAACCCTGGAAAAAGAGAGCAGGAAGCAGACGAAGTTGGCCATAGAAGAGAAGAGCTTGAGGAAGGAGATGGAAATGAAGATGACTACATGTGAAGCCCGCTGCAGTATGCAGGAGGAGGCACAGGCATTGGCAGCCCAGGTGGCGGTGCTCACTTCACAGTTGGAGCAAAAAGATAAAAAGCTAATGGAAGCGGCTCACATGGTAAAGAAAGCGCGGGAACGATAGTTATTGGTAGAAAAGAACCTGAAAATTCAGGCCGGACCACAACCTCCTCCTATTGCCACTACAGGGACGCCTCCTCCCTCTTCTCGGTCTTAGCTATGTTTTTCATTTCAGTTTCTCTTGTCTGAGTCGTTTGGAAGACGACTACGTTTTTGGGGGGGCTAATGTTAGGGGTAAAAACGTATGTTAGTACGAATAACAATTATAAGTGTTATGTGTGTTTATGTTTTGCTATTGCCAAGAGGTTCCCGTCGGGTAGTTGGGAGTTGGTGACGGTTGGCAACTTGGCCAACCGTCGGGTCTATATATTGTTTGGTTGGAACCTCGGCAGGGGATCATGTATGGACGATTCTGGACATTGGAATAAGGATATAACTTTCTGGTCTAATTATTATCATTTGTAATTTGTGCTATGATGTATAATTGTTCTGTTCCATGAATACTTGGTACGTGCAGGAAATACTGTGTTATCTGATTATTCACCAATTATACATTTAGGACTAAACAAATACCTCGTCCCTGACAATCAGGAATTGATTCCAAGTACACTCAAAGGTTTTCCTTCTATCCTAAAAGATGCACTCATTTCTTTTCTTCCATATCACCCTTGGCAGGAGAGGCAACTGATTTCCTATCTTACTTTATCTTCCTCCACCTGAAGTTGCTTGTTGTCAATGCTGATACAATCCTTAATTTTCTCTGGGAGGCATTCAACAAACTTTAATTCCTAGAATTGCGTGTACCATAGCTTCTTAGAGAAATCACAACAGGGTAAGAGGTGATCCGTGCTTTCTCTCTCACTCTACAAAGATAACATCTAAAACGATCCTGAGAGGCTCATTTTAGGAGATTATCTTGCTTAAGAATTTCATTGGCACAAGCAAGCCAACAGAAAATCTTTTCTTTGGATGAAGCATTACTGTACCATAGTTATCCAAAGGAACTAACTTTTGTTTCTTGTGGCAGCAAGTCTACAATATCCACTTTTAGCAGATTAATTGCTGGATTCAGCCCCCTCCCATCTCAATTTGTCTCTTCATGTTTTTTAATTTCTTTTGTAGCTTCTAAATGTTGTTTACCTAGAGCCATCATCTGCAAGGGCCCTTCCAGGTTGGGTGTCTTCTGCTTTCTGATGAAAATCCCATTTTCTTGTGTCTAATTGAATGAATTTCATTTCTTGTGAATGTGAGTCTGAAGTATCCACTTTTGGCAGATTAGTTCCTGGATTCAACCCCTTCCTATCCCAGTTCATTGACTACTCCTTTATTTATCATTTTTGCTAGCTGCAAAATATTGTTTCCTTGAAGCCATAATTCCTGCAAGCTCCCTTCCAGAAAATCTCATTTTCTTGCATTCCCTTCAGTAGTTCTGAGATTTATTTCTCCACTCATTCTCAAGCACCATCCTGAAGCCTAAAAAATCTCTATTGTTGCTCAAAGTGAGTATAGAACCCATTGATCATTCCTTAATTAGATGTGATTCACTTGCCACATATTCCACAGAACCTATATGGTCATATTCCACATATTCTTATTGTGAAGATTAGAATTGGGTCTATATTATCCAGGTATTTATCCTTGATTTATTTACTCCAAGCATGTCCTTGTCTATAAGTAACCTCCAAACAATTTTTCCTAGAGTCTTCATTAACTTGGTAAGGTTGCTAGCTCCCACACCAGTACATCTTATAAGAAGGCATATCTTACTTCCACGTAATAAGAGGATCTGTTTGTTTCATGTGTACCCTGCCAAAAATATAAACAGATGCCATATTTTGACAGCAGCATCATAGATCTTCAATGGGATAAGTGAGATCTACCTAAAATAAATGAGGAGAGATTGCAACAACAATTTAGGCATTTGTAGCTTACCAGCAGATGAGAGCTTCTTCTGTGCCTGTCCTTCCTGCTACTTACTATATCAATTAGCCTTGCCCAAAATGCACTTGTAAATCTTACCTTGGACATTAGAGTTTGTAGGTTTATTGGCAAGTCTGCACTGAAAAAGCCAAAAAATTCCTATCCTGCAATCTTTGATCTGCATTGAAGAAAAAAATGAGGCTTGGCAGATTTTAGTTGCTTCACAGATACTTCTTAATACAGTTTTAGGGCAGTCCTGAAACTGTGGCCACTTTAAGTGCAGTCATTAACAAACTGAAGGCATGGTATCGTAACTGAAGGTGTTTTATTGCAATCTAAGTCTTTAGAGGTGACTTCTTTTAGGCTTGTGATCCTTCCCACCTTGCTACTATTTGATAATGACTCCTCTGCCACATTGGGTTATCCAATCCAGTGTCTTCTACATCTCCTCCAGCCACATTTTCCATAGCCTAAACACAGAGGGCTGTTCATCTTGTGTGCTCCAATCATTATAGCAATCAATCTCATTCAAATCAATAAGCTCCTTTGATTTGTCCTCCACCCTTTTTTGTGCAAAGCCTAAGTTTGTATTGCACAAAAACTAGGTCATTATTTTGTTGTTGAGTCAACTTATTGTGCTTCTTTTTGTGAATAACATCAAACAATCTCCAATTGTGCCCACAGCTAGAAGTGCTACAAAGTTGAGACAAGATTCAAAAGACTAATTTTTGAAGATTTGTTGTATTTCCACCCCAATCTTCTCACTAAAAACATGCAATTAAGATATTCAAGAGTTTGTAAGCAAGCAATATTTTATTAATAGTTGTAATTTGTAGCTTGTACGATATAAGAATTCAATTTTTGTTACTTGGGGATTGAGTGGATCTTCCTCAAATAGCTAGTGGCAAGAAAAGAGCTTCCCCCAAGCTTGCTTATAGTTTTGCGATTCTGAAATAATGAGGTCACTCACCTCAACTCTGGGTGTCATCCTCTTAATACATGCTGAGAGGCCCTCCACAAACACGTCATAAAGGTCTCTAAAGCTATTGAAGAAAGTAAAAATTGGGGTTGAGGTAGTACCCTGTTGCATGAATGGGTTTGTGGAGTTGATTGTTCCACCTTCGATCAATGATCTCATAATGGGATCAAATTTCTCTCTATCCCCCATGTAATAGTTTTAGATGACCTTTTTGGCCCTATTCATGGCCTCATAATACCATTGGGTTTTGATTTTCATACACCAATTGGAAACCTCTCACCAAGGGCTCCAACACCTACAAGTACAAACAAATTAAGTTACAAATTTGAAGTTGCATTATAAGGTGTACTTAGAGTTTGCATAGTTTGAAGTTGCATAATAAGGTGTACATAGAGTTTGCATAGTTTAATACGTTATAGGGAATGCGAGGAAGATGAAGATGGTTCCCAAAGAGTTATGGTTGTCTTCATAAAGTCAGTCATGTTTTTTCTTATAGTATCATAAAAAATCTATAAGATCATCTTTGTTGTTCAACCAATATAACTCTTATGTTTTTTGTTGATAAGAAGCATTTCATTTAAAGAATTATCAATAAGAGTGAGCATTCTTATTTCAGTTTTAGATTTTTTGATTTTAATATGAAGCAAGCAAAATCCTAAATCTTGAAAGTTTCTTGTTGTAATGCAGATTATGCAGTAGTGGAGAAGCCATCATTGGAGACCTGGATGCAAGGTGGTCCAGATTACATAGTTATGAAAAGACTTGACATTGATGGGATTCGCATCATTGGAAGTGTGCTTGGACAAAGCATTGCATTGGATCACTTTGTTCGACAGGTATCTTTTATGCTTGTATGTCGTACTTGATTGTTGTTGACTGTTTAGGAATTGGTGTTTTATTTAGTTTATTTTGTATAGGACATCTGTCTGAAATTGGTTGGAAATTATTTTCAGGTTGATGGTATGGTTGGAGAATTTATTGATTTAAATAAAGGAATGGAAAAGACTGGAACTTTTACCATGAAGCAAAAGAAGCTTTTTCAGCTTGTTGGGAAGGCGAATTCCAATCTGGCTGATGTAATTCTTAAAATTGGTCTTTTTGAAAGGTAAACATGATCAGAACTTTTTTAGTTACGTCCAAATCGACCTTGTACAAGATAATAAAAATGTTGAAAAAACTTAGACCTGGTACAGATTAAGAAGCAACATTTCTCCAATTTTATTCTCTAGAATGATTACTCTAGTAGATAAACAACTTAGACATCGTGATTATTATATATAACCTCTGGTCATAAAAGATATGCACACTCTAAAGATGATTATATAGGAACACTTTAAAGTTTTCTGCTTTCTATTTGTGATTTTTATTGACATTATTAAACAAATGGATTGTTAAATTAGTGGCTGTACAGAAGTTTTGATTTCACTTAATGTTTCTTAAAGTGATTGTAAGCATGAAAATTTATCAAGTTCTCAAATATAATTTACAAAATTACATCAATGATACTGATTTGGGTGTTTCAACAGTATAACTTGGTTGATTTTTCCATTTTCCTAAGTTTTATTTTTTTATATGCTGAATCAATTACAATTTAACAATCCTATCTTTTTTGGCAAAGACCACAGATTCCTTGACATTTTGCACTTGGAAACCACCTAAAATACCTCTTGGGAACCCCTAAGTTTCTTGGAGGTTTGTTTAGAATTGATCACATCATTTTCAGCATGCAATAGTTCTTGAACCAAGCAAGAAAATTCATATTCTTACTAAATTTGTCACCATGGTTGGTCTGGATCCCAAGAAAGCTTCAGGGGATGACACTCTAAACTATGGTGATCTAGATGTGTTAATATTTGAAGCAAATTGATAGTAAAACACAAACAGACATGGACAAGACAAGATTACTTAAAGCTCCATTGCCAGCCAGGCGTCTATAGCCCCGATGGAGTTATCCGTATATTCCCTTTAACCAATTTGATATTTCCTTTTCAGCTCATTTTTCTCTTTTTTTCTTTTTTTTTGATTTTTGATTTTCACTTTCCATTTTGATATTGCTTTTTGTTCCATCAATTCTTTTGGCTTGTGAGCAGTGAAGCTCACTAGGGTTTGAGGATTGCGGTGGCGCTGAAGCCAGATTTTAGATTTTTCACCGATCACAGCTTCGCCTGAAAACCACAACGACTCGGAGATTATAAGTGTGAAAAAGATATAATAACTGGAGGACCATAATATCTGAGTTCAATAAGCTAATCTTACTTCATTGCAAATACGACCTGACTCAAAGTTTTATCAAAAGAAACCTCTTTGCGTTTCCAAAGACCTCATAATTGTCCAAATGAAACCAACAACCTAGTGAGAGGTCAGAGTGCTTCATGACAAAATCACCCAATTTCAAATGGATACCCCTCAGGACAAACCAACTAACCTAAACAAGACACCAAAACACCTAAACTAAGACCCAAAACAAAGCGAAGGACAAACCAAACAAAACAAACCAGACAAACAAAAACGAAAGCAAACTAGACTAACTATGTACAAGGGAAGGCCTTTTGAATTCTAAGACTGGAAGTAATGTTTGAGATACCTCCCATTGACAGGCAATGGGACGTCTTCTCCAGTTAAAGTCTTCAGTCTGAATGCATTTTCTCCTAAAATCTCAGAGATTTGATAAGGGCCTTTCCAGAGCTTATCAAATTTGTCATGCTCTCCCCTTTTCTCGTGTGCTTTATCCCAGTATAAGACAAGATCTGAGATCCTGAATGCTTTGACTCTGGCTTGTCGATCAAACCATCTTTTCACAACTCCCTGATGTTTTGCAAAATTCTCCAGTGCTTGATCTCTCTTTTCCTCAAGATTCAATAACTGCGTTAATCGGGCTTGGACAACATCGGTGTCTTCCATGTATTCCTGAATAAATCTCAAGGTCGGGATCCTGAGTTGCATGGGGAAAACTGGGTCTTGACCATAAACCAGAAAATAAGGTGAAATCCCTAATGCGTTCTTGGTCTTGATTCTATCCGCCCAGAGAGCAAATCTCAATTGGGTATGCCATTCTCTCGGACTTCTTTCTAGTAGCTTCTTGATGACACTAGGTAGGTTTTTATTAGTTGATTCAACTAACCCATTACCCTGAGGATAATAATTCGATGAAAACTTAAGGGTTATACCATACTCAAAACCCCAATTTGAAAATCTCAATGATGTGAAGGCTGAGCCATTGTCGCAGACCAATGCATAAGGACACCCAAACCTCGTGATAATGTTTTCCTCCAAGAATTTAATTACGGCCTCAGTAGTGCATACTTTAAGAGCTTGAGCTTCCGACCATCTGGTACAGTAATCAGTAGCAGTGATGATATACTTGTTTTGTGCCGAGGATGCGGGGTTGATGGCACCAATAAAATCCATTCCCCATTTGGTGAATGGTCTTGCTTCGATCACTAGATTTAATGGCATGGCAGGATTCCTTTCTCTGAAGGCGGCGACTTGGCAAGTGTGACAAGTCTTGATATGATTAAATGTGTCTTTGAAAAGCGTGGGTCAGTAATATCCTGCCCTCAGGATCTGATGAGCCGTAGCTAGGTTGGCTCCATGTCCGATCCCGAACTTGGAGTGAAAATGTTCAATTATTTGTTTGGCCTCTTCTTTACCAACACATCTTAGATATATTCCCTCGTGATTCCTGCGATATAGAACGGATCCTTGAAGCATATAATGTTGACACTTTATTCTTAATACTCTTTTCTGAGTGGGTGTCATGCGAGCAGGGCACTTGTTGTTGAGCAGGTATGTCACAATTTCTTTGTACCATTCATCAGGGGTGACAGCCTCTAATTCATAAACTTGCTGGATTAATCCGGGTCCGTCAATTGTCAATGTCTGTGCCAAAGCTTGTCCTCGAACAAGTTTCATAGGCTGGATTTCAATATCAAACTCTTGGATAATGGTGACCCACTTGCCTCTTCTCTCCCCTAGTTCATTTTGCATGAGGAGGGTTTTTACTACTGCATTTGGTACTATCGCATGGATTTTGGCCCTTAAGAGGTAATGTCTGAATTTTTTTATGGCTTTGACCAGTGCATATGCTTGTTTTTCAATGTTGGGATATCTGAGTTTTGCATCTTTCAGCGGGGTACTCATGAATGCAATTGGATTCTCGTCCCTCTCTTCACTCCTCTGGGTGAGAATAGCAGCACAAGTGTATTCAGAAGCGAAGGAATATAGGTAGAAGGGCTTGAGGTAATCGGGAGTGATCAGTACTGGCGCTTCTGCGATTGCCGTTTTTATCTCCTCGAATGCCCTCTTGGCCTGTGGCGACCATTCAATCTTTGCGTCCTTCTTCAACATCTCATTCAAAGGTCTAACTATCTCAGCAAATTCGGTGATGAATTTTCTAACAAAGTTTATTTTGCCAAAGAATGATTTGAGTTCCTTCTTATTGGCTGGCAAATTGATGGTTGATATAGCCTTCACTCTTTCAGGATCAATGGAGATTCCTCTTTCTGAAATGACATGTCCTAAAAGCTTCCCTTCTGTTACCCCAAATATGCATTTCTTCGGGTTGAGAGAAACACCATATCTTTTGCACCTTTGGAAGACTCTTTTTAAGTCATCCACATGATCTTCTCTTTTTCTGGAGAAAACTGTGATATCGTCCATGTATATAATGATGCATTTTCCAATTAAGTCCCTGAAGGCAATATCCATGGCTCTCTGGAATGTGGCTCCAACATTGATAAGTCCAAAAGGCATTCTTTTGTATGCAAATGTTCCCCACTTGGTAGTGAAAGCGGTCTTTAGTCGATCTTCAGGCTCGACCAAAACTTGATTATAGCTTGAATATCCATCTAGAAAAGACATCATTTGTGACCCGTTAACAATCTGTAATACTTCATCGAGTGATGGCAATGGATAATTGTCCTTTTCTGAAGCTCGATTGAGATTTTTGAAATCGACACACAATCTGATCTGTCCATTCTTTTTCCTTACAGGAACCAGGTTGGCGACCCACGTCGAATGTCTTACCGGAAAGATGATTTTGGCCGAGAGCAGCTTCTTAACTTCTTGATATATTAGGGGTTCCAGTAGAGGGTTGATCGGCCTTTGTCTTTGCCTAAACGGTTTGCTTCCTGGCTTCAAAGGAATTGTGTGAGTGATAATTGCAGTGTCATAAGTCTTAAGATCTTCATAACTCCAAGCGATGACATTTGGGAAGTCTCTTACATTTTTCAAGATTCCATTTCTTTCCGGTGCGGTGCAGGCCTTTCCAATGAACACATTCTTAACTTGTCTATCATCACCAACGTTGATTGTGTCGCACATGTTTCCTTCCATGCTGTGGCTGTTTATCTCTTTCAATTTGTCGGGATCAAAGATTCTTTCTAACTCCACCATTCCTTTTGGAATAGTGTTTGTTTTCAGATTCAAAACTCCTTCAGCATCCAATTCTGCTCCCTCCACTTCTTCTTCATCAATGATTTGAGCTAAGAAGACATCTGTGTTGGTCAAGAAATTCAGTTTGTGCTTGTCATCTTCAAAAACTTGAAAATTGGTGATGTTATCCGGGACTGAAGGTACTGATGTTAATTCTACTGTGAACTTCTTCAATCCTTCCATCGCTAATGGTATCAAAGAGCTAGCGGCTTGTGCAAGGGAATTAGCCACTTGATTCTGATGCCTGTATATAGATTTGATGTTGAAGGCCTCAAAACTCTCAATAAGGTCCCAAACTCGATTTCGGTATCTGGTCAGCCTCTTGTCATGGCACACATACTGCCTTCTGATTTTTCTTATAGCTATTTCTGAGTCTCCATATACTTGCAATATTTTTGCTTTCTTTCTGATAGCCAGCAATAACCCATGAATCAAGGATTCATATTCAGCTACATTGTTGGTGCAAGGAAATTGTAACCTATGAGCGGCGAGGTAAGTTTCTCTTGTCGGGCTAATTAATTCGAAGCCTGCTCCAGATCCTTGTTTGGATTTAGATCCATTGAATCTTAATGTCCATATTGAATTTCCTGGATTTTTCGCTTCTTGGTCCTCCTGGCTTTCAGTTGATGTGTTGGATAGATTTTCATCTTCTGAGGAGCTTTCAACTTTTGAATGTTCCATTTCTTCTATAATCAATGTCTGCGGAACACTCTTGTATACTTGTTCTAATGCAGTCCGGCACAAAGCACAGGATAGTTCTGAATGGACGACATTATGTATTCTACACCAATTGGGGAGGAGTAAGTCCCGGACGAACGCCATGTTGCCAAGTTGCATACTTTGTCGCACGTTCTTGGGAACAAATTTTCTAAAGTTTTCAAACATCCCATCATCTTCTTGGTCTGATCCTTGGTCACTTTCCACGACAATTTCTGTAGATTCCATCACCTCTTGTTGACCGTCCTTGTCTCGCAGGTTTTGCATCATCAAGACCTCTTCCACTTTAGGTTTGTATGTCCCTAAATCCGATTCTAAGAACAGGACTTCATTATCTTCCCCATACTCAGTTATCATAAGTCTCAATCTTGGAGTGCTGTCGATTTTGATTTGATTTGGGACTCCTCTCCAGGGTAACCACATATGTGTGAAGTTTGTCGACACATACCCATTCAACTTTCGCGACCAATCTCTACTCAGAAGCATCCCATATGAGTCAGGGATATCTACGACCGATATGTCTATAAAATTTTGAACCCTTGGGTCTGCAGCCAATTGCATGTGGATATTGTTCAATTCTCCCATGACTGGAACTTCTGTCTTGTCTAGCTGAGTGACTTTTCTTTTGGTAGGAGCGGGAGTTATGCCTAGTCTCTGACAGACAACCAGGGGCATCACATTACTAGAAGCTCCTGAATCATAGAGGCAATTGTGCAGTAATTTGACTAATTTCCCAAAAATTTTGACTGACAGCAGGAATGGGGCCGGTTCATCTTTTCCTTGGGAAAGGACCGAGGAATCCCCATTATTTTCTTGATGCTTTACTTCATTGATCCTCGGATTGTTATCCTTCTCTGGGCTCTCTTCTTTTGAGTGGTCCGTCTTGTTTGGAGATTTTCCTTTCTTGACCACTTCTTTCTTAACGGCAACTCCCTTCTCTGGAAGAATTTGACTAGTGATGAGGCTTTCTTTGATGGAGGTTTGAGCTTTCTTAGTCTCGCCTCTTTTGAGTAATACCTTGCCTTATAACATATCTTCCTTTTTGGCGGGGAAGGCTATGGTCTGGACCATGCATTCGTCTTGTTCAGATTGCCCTTTGTTATCAGCTTCCTCTTGGGTTACATTGATGGTGGCTTGGACATTGTTAGCCACCTCTTTGGACTGATTCTGAGCATTCGACCTTATTGTGTTCGAACCATTCAGACTATCAATCATAGCATCTTTAATCTCTGTGACCTTAAGTAGCTCGTAGAGCGGTAGGCTAATTTTGACCTTCTTGAGTTCTTCCAACACCGACACGGCGAATCTCTTCATTTCATCGCCCTTGGGAGGTGCAACATTCTTTTGCCTATATTCTTGCGTATGCTGTGGATACTCTGGATTATTGCTAGCCTGTGGATCTGGAGGAGTAGAGAAATTGTTTGGAGGAATCGATGTAGTCAGGGGTTCCTGATTTCTCTGATTTCTATGATAGACTCTCTGGTTCACACCTCCTGAGGACTGGTGGAATACCTCTTTTATCCCCTCAACTAGGACGCAATTATTCAAAGGCGGGAAGTAATACTCTGAGTCTTCAACAGGTTCATTTGCTGATGCAGGTATTAATTGAGAACCTGGAGGTACCATTGGTCCATTAGCTGATTCTGGTGGAAATCTCCTATTTTGAGTTTGGTTACTTTCTCCCTCTGGTGAATGTTTGTAGCTCTCCACAATCATGGCTTGATCATACCGCGTAGTTGGGACCATTTCATATCCTGTCGTGGGAGGATTTTCAGGTGGATCGTTGTTGCGCATCTCTTGCTGGAATATGTCGGCTGCGATTTTGAATTCAGGACATTGCAACTCAGAATGCTGGTTTGTATTGTGGAGTCTACACCAACTGGACAAGGCCGCTTCTGCTAGAAACACCTTACTGGTAGGAGGATTCTCTTGATTTTGTGAATTTGATGGGTTGTCCAGCGGCGTCACCACGTTTCCATTATTAGGAGCGGTATTCCATGGTCTCCTTTGAAAGCCCTGGTTGTTATTTCCCTGATAGTTGTTCCTGAAACCTTGATTATTATTTCCTTGGAAATTTTGATTGTTTGTATGTTGGCCGTGGTTGACCCTTTGCATGCTTTGAAGTTGATTATTTTGATTCCTTAGATGAGTTACTTCGGTTGACAGTTTCTTGATTTGTTCAATCAACTCTTTCATTTCATCCTTTTCTTCCTGTGTTCTTGAAGAGTTTGTTGCATTTTGCAGGTACACAGGTTGCGCTGGTGGGGCTTGTGAAAGTGCAACCCCAGGATGAAGCACCAACTGGTTTGCCGGTTGTACGCTAGGATATGTTGCTTGTGGAATAGGATTCATAACTGGAGTCTGGTTGGTTAATGCCATACTAACTGCTTGTATTTGATTTGGTGTTGCAGCAGGTCCCATATGTAGTAGTGGCCCAGTAATATTTTGTCCCATGTGCTTACTGACTTCAATAGCCTTTGCATATGCTGCATTTAGATCATTCGGGATAGGATGTGTCCTCACGAACATGGCGGTAAGATGATCTAGGGCTCCATAATAGATTTCCCTTGGGTCAGCAATGAGGTAGGGATGTCGTAACATCGTGTATGCGTGGTAGAACCTGTTGTTGAAAGAGGTGATTGGCTCATGTTCTCTCCTTCGGATTTCAACAAATTGTCTATACAGCTCGGCTGGCGTGGTTGGTATACCAAACTTTGCAATAAACGCATCCTTCATTGCATCCCAGGTCCTGATTGACCCTGTAGGTAAGTGAATGAACCAGAAGTATGCCTCTTCTCCCAATGAGTAGGGAAAAAGCCTACATGCTACATCTCCATATTCGACTCGCCTGTTATGAAGAAGATCTTCGAACATCTTAATATGATCCTCTGTTGTACGATTGAAATCACTGACATTGAACTTGGGACATAAATTCTCTGGATTCTTTGGCATGTGGTGATAGATTGCAAATTCCAATGGTGATGGGTTGTTGATCATCCAAGTAGCATCGTTAAGCACATGAGCAGGAGGAGGAGGAGGAGGAGCGTTGTGAGCCATCGTGCTTCCCGAAGTTTGAAAGCTTGACAAGAGACTTGATGAACTGGCCTGGTTTGTTGGTTGGGAAATCGCCTGGATACTTGCTTGAATTGCCGCTTGTACTTTTTCTTGAAGAGATGGAGCTTGTGAAGACTCAGGAACGTCTTCTAATCTTGGTTCAAATTCCTTTGGAGTATCTTCCCTTTTGACTCGCTTCGACCTTGAAGTGAACTGAAGTTCATCCAGATTTTTGGTGCCTGGTGTCGATCTCAATATTCTTTGATGTTTCTCGAGCGAGAAAGAACCAATACGATCCAGCGTGAAGATCTGTCTTGCAGAGATTATTGCAGGTTCCTTTGATTGCGAAGTTCTCTAGGGGCAACTCTTTGGTGTTCCTCAGCTTTGTCTTCTTCTTGTTCCAAGATGATCCTCACTCTGTTATACTCAGCTTCGCTTCTCTTCATGTCCCACGCTTGGTGATTCAATCCGGAAACAATGTCTTCTTGAATGTTGCCTATCTCCAAATTAGGTTGCACTACTTCATTCAATCCTTCATGTGGCAACACCATCGTGATACATGATCATGCTCGAAATGCTTTTTTTTTTTTTTTGGTAAATTTTCTGGATAGTACTATTCCTTTAATTCCTTGGATTCGTGCCCTCCTTCTAGCGCCAATTCTGTTGACGTGTATTTTGTACACTATCAAACACAAAATAAAATACCCAAGGGTACCTTATCCTCTCTTGAGTAAAGCCTCTGAATGCTGAAGATATCGCAAAAAAGGATCAATCAGGGTGACTTCAAGGTTCTTCGTGGTAGGATCTCTACGTGTGGATAAGCACCAGTGGTCGTTGTAAATGCTGTTTCTTCAAGGGGCCTTACGTTTTCGATCTGCAGGAACAGGATTTTCCTAAAGCTAACAGGTTCTAAAAAAAAAAATCAAAAGATAGGGTTTGCAAGAGATGAATTCTAATCTAATCCTAAGAGTGACTCAATGCAGGCTAGACTTGGTAAGATTCTACCAATTTCAGTATTGCCAAGGAATTACAACTCTATTGGAATTGGTGCGATCTTCTAAGGCGATTAGTGATTTTCAAATCATCAAGAATTATACATACTATCATAAAGATACATATCAATAGTTCAATAATGACTGAAGGTTCAAGCAATCTAGATATCTCCAGTTGACCACGCAAGGCGTCCTCACAATCAGTAATAAGCTAGTGGTTTGGAACGTGAATCTCACCAAAGATCAAGCACAACACTTAGTCCTTCAAACTTAAATACTACTTCGACTGAGAATGATTCAAGAAAGTAAACAACCATGAAGATACCCACAAGAATTGCAATAAAACACCATAACTTCAATATTTTATTGATCTCAAAGCCAAAATAGAGAACAATTGTTTGAAATTCTTTCTTCACTACTCAATCTTGCTACAAAATAACTTTCCTCTCTCCAAAGCTCTAACTATTATCTATCTCCTTCACATCTAATTTCTAATCTTCTAATGACAAAATGAAAATGAGTGAGGGTATATATAGCATCCTCAATTACAATGAACGGCCCAGATCAAAAGAAGATCAACGGCTGAGATTCTGACACCTAAACCCTAATTAGGGTTTGTTACAAAAAGTCCCCTTTTTAGTTGAACATTATTAAATGCATAGCCAAATATTTAATTGGCACAAAAGTCGAGGAAACATAGACCAATGATAATTAAGATGCCACATCATTCTATAACAACCTTTCTTCCAGAATCTTGTTCCCTTTCCAATGCTCTTTCTTAGCATATGCAACGAATCTGGACACAATTCCTTCAATCGCAGCAATAGGAATCTCAAGAAGATTCTTCATTCGCTCCTCCAAGTGGAAACCCTGATCAAAGGCATTGAGAAGAGCAGCCTCCCATCCAGGTTCGAGTTCTTTGATCTTCTCAATCAGGAGCATAGTAGTGAACATTAGATCCCGTTGCTCATCTGTGATGACATTCTCATCTTTGCAAAAGATGACTTTGACTCTCTCTTCCAACTCTTGGAGGTCCACATCCGTCTCAACTTCGATCCTCCTGCCAAGAATGGTACATAACACTTCAAACACCTTATCCTGAATTGGATGGACGACACCTTCAACTTGATTGCATTTGGTGCTGATGTCCTCGAAAAGAACCTCTTTCATCTGGAGTAGAGTTGACCACTGAAGTAAATTATGAGCTCCTCCATCTATTATCTTTTCTTGTGCTAGGATCTTCCTTGGTGTTTGCCTGATTACTTGTAGAACAGGAATGATAACATCTCTAGTGTGAGCAAAAGCAGCTACAGTTATCATTAGGTTGTGGACGATCTCAAGGACCTGGATAGCTCGGTGGATTGTCTTCATCATTCTTGTTGTAAATTCAACAGCTACCGCGTGGGATTTGTCAATCCAAGAGCTCATAAGCTGAACCAAGCTCTTGACTCTTTCTGCCTCGCCAACCGATTCAAGGAGAAGTGCTTGCACAGGAGATACTGCCGGATCCTGACGTCCCAAGGGCTGATTGAGATGGCTAAAGTAACCTCTCCAAGCACTGACCTCTCTCTCAAGCTTCGTATTCTTTTCCATTTCTTCTTTAAGTTTGCCCTTGAGTGCTTCAAATGAATCGGTTGCCTCATCCATTGCCAGTTCAGTAGTGAGTGGACCAAGCTCAAATGTTTCTACATCATACTCTTCTGCAAGAATTTCACCTTCATACTTGTCCACTACTGGTGTAGCTATCTGCAACTTCCTAGATCCTGTCTCATCTCTGATCACCTTGGAAATCTTGGTGGCCTTCCTCTTCTCCGTTACTTCTTGAGAACTTCCTATAAGGTTCTCTAAGTCAATTACATCATCTTCATCTTCAACCACAATCACCCTCGTCAGTCTCTCCTTTAACCAATTCGGAATGGCAGATCTCGTCTCTCTTACTTGTATTTCTTTAGGCAATGATTCATCTTCTCGGAGAGGAGATGTCGCTTCATCATCATTCTTCTCTTCATGTAGCTCATTAACTCGGGGAGATTGACTTGACGAATGCTGAGGTGTCTGCCCCTTTTCAGGCTTATCATTCTGTACCATGGACTCCATAGATTCATCAACCTCAGGCACCGTCTTCTCTTGACCTTCAGCTTGACTCGCCTTCTTTCCATGTTGAGAAGATGCGCTTGATGAGTGATTTCGATTGGCCTCTTGCTTCTTCTTGGAGGGTTCTCTTTTCTCAGGTCTTTCTTTCCTCTTTGCACCTCTAGGATGAGAATTGGCTTCACTTACGCTTGCTCCTCCCTCTTCTGGTCTTTCCTTAAAAGTAAAAGTCATTGGTATGTTCTGCTCCCTTAGCTTCTGATGTTGTACATCCACTCATCTGCGAGTACATGACAAAACTGGAGCCATCAAAGCTCTCAAGTCCAAAACCTTAGGTTCATTCCAATCTACCTTCACTGCTTTGTCTTCTCTGTCATAAGATGACTGGAGATGTCTGCCGCTATCCTGTGCTTGATCAGCTACTCTATAAACTTTGCATTTCCTGATAAGATCTAAGGGTAGCCTGGAATGCATCTTTCTTTTAACCTCTAATTCACTTGAGAGATTCATCCAAAAGTCTTCTACCTGAAATTCGTGTTTGTACTTCTTGCCAACTGTCTCCTCCATATAACCATGAGGATCAAAATTCTCCCTCGAGGCAAAGAATGTGAATGAATATAAAGCCAGCTCCTTCTCTGCATCCTCCGAGGCTTGAGTATTAGGACATACCTCAACTGAATTCCCCAATATGATGGGCATGGGAACTCCATGTCCATGCTTGTGTCTGAATGTCTTTTCATAAGCTGCTAACTGTTTGGTCACCTCAAGTAGTACTATCTTGTCTGTCGGATACCTTGGCAACATGTAGGGAGGTGAAGGACACCCATGAACTCTGATATATGTAAACTTTTGAAACTGGATGAACCAAGCACCATACCTCTTCACAAGCCCTTGTACATCCAGAGATAGTCGATTGTGAATCCCACCTTGCAATATCCTAGTGATGTTCATCGTGAAGGTGTCATTGACTAACTTGTAGTCACCTCTAGGAGGATGATGCAAATGAACATAAGAATCACAAACTCTCACTTCTCCGGGTCCTCTTCCGATCACTTCTCTGTGAGGTAGCCCTGCATATTCGAAACTCCTGATCAAGGCATATATGACGTATGAGCTCATGTGGAACGACTTGGTAGGCTTTAGTCTTCTCAACTGCACATCCAGGCAATGGCTAATAATTTTGGCCCAATGAATGGTTCATTTCCCTTGGACAATCACTTGAATGAAGTAGAACATCCATTTCTCGAAATAGAAGGCTTGAGGAGCCCTTGTAACTCGATTGAGCAAAGTTATCAAATCTCTGTACTCCTCTTGGAAGTCGATCCTATGTGGTGTGTTGGGAATCTTGCTCAGGCGAGGACGACTTTTGAGCAACCAATTTTTATTGATGAGGTTCAAGCAAGTGTCGGGATCATCTTCATACATTGACTTGGCTCCTTCTAGGCTTTTGTAAATCATATCCTTATGCTCTAGAAGATGGAGAGCCTCACTTATAGCCTCCTCTGAAAGGTAAGCCAAAGTGTTTCCTTCCTTGGATACGATCGATCTCGATTGTGAATCATAATGGCGGGCACACTCGATCATTAGCTCATGACACTGGACCGCTGGAGGGAAACCGACCGCCTTGATGATGCCACTTTCAATTATCTTCTTTGCGACAGGTGATGGCTTGCCAATGTAGGGGACCTCTCGAAACTTCTTCACACTGAAGTTTCCCAAGTTAGTATCTCCGATATTGCTCCATTTGGACACGATCCTGGTCTCCAATTCTTCGTTCTTTTGATCTTCCTTCATGAGAGCTGGACGACTAGCAGATGCTCCTGCCTTTGGAGTCGCCATCTTGACACCTACATAACATTTCACAATTAGTTCTTAGGCATTATATCTTGAAGCGTAGAAATTAAGACTCAAAAGGAAGATACAAGATGTTAATTAGGAAACCTCATGATAAGTCTTGAGTTATCATTTCCTAATTAACTACACCAAACGTAAAAGTTCAAAATTCAAATCTTCAACAATGGTGTCAAGATGATTTCGCCATACCTCCTCTTGAGAATTAAACTCTAAGAAATGATGCAAAATAGGTGAATTTCGCTAGGCAAAATGTAGATCAAAGCTCTGCCTTGAATAGAATGCGCCTCCTTTAGCCTTCACAAGAATCAACTCCACCTCCTTCTAGTCTCCAACACTTGAAATAAATTCGCTCCAAATAGACCAGATTTTGCACCTCCTTTTTGTTCTCCAAATTCGCACTTGAAGTAATGAGTGAATGATTGATTAAACTTGATCAAAGCACCCCTATTATATAGGGCGCTCACCACTTTGCTTCCCCATAGGCCGACTTGGCAAAATAGGCTAAAAAAAAAATAAATTCCTAAAAGGAGGGGCCGACTTGATAAAATAAATAAAAATAAGACCTTAAGCGCCCCATATTTAATTTTAATTTCATAAAAATTAATTTTAAATGCCTTCACAATAAAAGTTCGATTTTTTAAGGCTCAAAATTAATTTATTAAATGCCAATATGTCTTTTATTAAATGCCAATTTAATTTTAATTTTTTCAAATGCTTCGAAGTTAGCAATTTTGGCATCTAATGCAATTTGGAGGATATTAACGCTCAAATGTGAAGAATGCTACTAACTTCGCCCTGGACCCTTGGGAAGGGTTAGGAGCGAACTTTCAATTTAGGCCTTGCATTCCTCATTTTTCTTGTCCAAAACTTCATCTAGGCATTTAAATGGCATTTCTTATTGGAGTTTTGAATTTGATTTCATTTGGTCTTTATGAGGAAAGTGCCTTTAAGACTTTTTCGCCCTGGACCCTTAGAGAGGGTCAGGAGCGATTTCTTCAATTTGCTCTTAATCCTTCATCTTTTAATTGTCAACTCTCCTTGTAGGATAAGCAATGATCTCCTTCGCTCGTTCCACACATGCTTAATTTGCTTTTGTAAGGCAAAATAGGTGCTTCAAAGATTTTCGCTCTGGGCCTCCAGTGAAGGTCAGGAGCGACTTTCGAAATTTAGGCCAAGATCATCAAGTTTTGGAGGTAAATCCTTGTTCATTACGTTTTTGGAAGACCTTTCCACCTTAGCACAACCTTGCCTTAGCGCGATCTTGAAGGGAAGTTGTTGGTTTTGCAAATTTCGCCCTGGGCCTTTAGTGAGGGTCAGGGGCAATTTTGAGTCTTTTGCACAAATTCTTGATCATTCCAACTTCAAATTACCTTCAAGGCGTAGAATATCGTTCTTCACTCCCTACTGAGTCTTGAGGACAAAAAAAATCATCTCGAAATGCAAGGAAAATGTGCACACTTGGAAATTTCGCCCTGGACCCTTGGAGAGGGTCAGGAGCGATTTTCCCTATTGTCATCAAAATTTGCAATCTTAGCATCTCAATTCCACTTCAAGGCATTTCAAACATCGTTTCAAACTTGTGCCCAGGCTTAGCTTCGCCCAATTTTGAAGAAAAAGGTTGGATATTAGGTTTTTCGCCCTGGTCCCTCAGAGAGGGTCAGGAGCGATTTTGCAATTTCAGGCTTATCCATCTTTTGTTAGCCCTTTAAATTATCTTCAACGGTCAAAACACACCCCCTTCCATTCATTTCAATCACAAAACTTGTTTTGTCCTTGCAAGAAAATTGCACTTTTAGAATTTAGCTCCGGACCTTCAGTGAGGGTCAAGAGCGCTTTTGCAAACTTAAGCTATTTTCTCTCACCTTTCCCTTTGAAATCACCTTGATAAGGAAGAACTTTCCTTTTTCATGCTATGAATAAATCTTTAAGCCCAACAAGTGATAAAATAATGTGTCTTTCAGGAAAATCGCTCTGGACCTTCAGTGAGGGTCAGGAGCACTTTCTTTGCTTCTTGGTATATTCCCTTATTTTTTAGACTTCCAATCGCTTCTAAGGTATAAAACATCATCTCTCCCTCCTATCCAAGTCAGGTTTTGCCTCAAAATTTCAAACAAAGAGGAGAATCTTGAAAAAAACGCCATGGGCCTTCAGTAAGGGTCAGGAGCGCCTTTTGTTTTTTGGGTTGATTTCCTCCAAAATTGACCACTCAAATTATATTCAACGGACAGAACATGCTTTCCTTGATCTCTTCCAATCATAAAATCACTTTGATCCTGCAAGAACAGTGCAAATTTTAAAATCAAGCTCCGGACCTTCAGTGAGGGTCAGGAGCGCTTTTTGCCATCATGATCAAATTGTTTCACTTTTCATCTCGAAATTCCTTGGCTAAGGAAGATGTCATCTTGTTTCATGCTATGAATCAATTCTCATGTCCAAAAAGGTCACAGGATGATACATATAAAGAAAATCGCTCTGGACCTTCAGTGAGGGTCAGGAGCGATTTTTCACCTTTTGGGCAAAACACCTTCAATTCATCATCTTCGATCAAGTCTGGATACTTTATTATGCTCATTTCATCTTCTACCATGCCTTTGGTGTCTCAATTTGACCAAACAAGGCCCGGAATGACTCAAATAAGTTTTTTCGCCCTGGACCTTTAGAGAGGGTCAGGAGCGAATTTGATGATTCCAACAAGATCCTCCATCATTTCGAGTTAAAACTCCTTCAGGCGGGTGGAGAAAGTCATTCATTTTCTATTCATGCTCACCACTTGGTCCTTTTTCACTGCAAGATGAGGGAAATCAAAATTTCGCCCTAGACCCTCAGCTAGGGACAGGAGCGATTTTTCCCTTAACCTTCAAAATTCATCATTTTTTTATGCCTTCAAATCTCCAAAAGCATCAAACCATGTCCAATCATCCCTCTTGGAGACCCTGCACAAAATAATTTAGAAAAGTCAGTGACAAATATGCCTTAAATGACATTTTCGCCCGAGACCTTCAGAGAGGGTCAAGAGCGAATTTACCCTATTTGGCTAAACTATTCAAAATTTAAATCTCCAATCACTTCACAAGGCAGAGTCAGGTCATTTTCAAGGTCAAGAATCAGTTAGCAAGCTTATCAAAAACAAGAAATTGCACTTAGGATGAATTTCGCCTTGGGCCCTCAGCAAGGGTTAGGAGCGATTTCTCTGTTTCGGGCATCATCTTTCTTCCAAAATTTGATCAAAACCTACCTAGGCAAGAACACGCAATTTCTCCTTAAAAATGCTAACACTTAGTCAAAATTTGGATTTTACCCTAAAAAACCCTGATTAAACCTAACCTAAGACCCTACTTGACTCCCCTGAAAGGCTTACCTTACTTCAGTCGTCTCAACTCTTCGAGAGGACACTTAACAACTTTCAAAAATTGACTGGACTCTGTTTGAATAATATCCAAAAGGACAATTAGGGTTTAGCCCTAGCCCAGACAGACAACTCACTCACTCAAAACCCTAAAAGCAAAGAGAAGAACAAGCCAAACAAAAGCGAAAAAGAGGGGGTCCCCATTCTAATGGGGCGATGTGTGAAATGGTCACAACAACTATATAGAATACTCTCGAGAGATTGTATGGTTGTTATCTTCTAGCTATGCCTATACTATGAATTTGAGGCCACATGTTAGCTTGCAGATATTTGAATACAAGTTGTTGATTTTCCCAGGTTTTATTGGATGTATTTTAATGTATATATTTGATTCAATCTGATACTTGCATTCTTGGAATTCTATTTGTTCTCAAATTGAATAACATTATACTATATATATTCCTTTGGAGAGGCATGTCCTTGAACGGACATGTCTCTCCTTTAATTATAATAATTTAATCAATATTATAATGTTTCATCAATCAATTATTAATTTAGAATAATATAATAGATTAATATTGAATATTAAATTTTATATGATTAATAATAATATAATAATATAACATAATAATATATTATTATTAATCAACATATATTATATGTATTCTAAATGATCATTCAACTGAAGCTACAAACATTAACACTCCCTCTTAGCTAGGGAGGATGATCAGACAGAATGTGTAGTGATCTCCCATGTCAACACTTATGGCCCTCACCATAGCTACACAAAACATAATTAACACTCCCTCTTAGCTAGGGAAGATAAAATCAATGCAAATGCATTAAGTCTAGATTAATTATGGAATAGAGAAAATATTATCTCACTATGATATCAGGAAGTATGGTATAAACAAGAATATCAAGGCACATGATATTCACCATAACTCAAAAATATCATCTCATGATATTGGGAGTATTTGCATCAACCATATGATGCTTATCACAGGGGACCATAGTCTCAAGGTGTGAATTTGCCTCCGTCGGCGATTCTATTCACAAGCTCTTGCGTGGATTGCCTCTGTCGGCAATTCTATTCACAAGCTCTTGCGTGGATTGCCTCAGTCGGCGATTCTATCCATAAGCTCTTGTGTGGATTGCCTCAGTCGACGATTCTATCCATGAGCTCTCACGTGGATTGCCTCAGTCGGCGATTCTATCCACAAGCTCTTACGTGGATTGCCTCAGTCAGCGATTCTATCCATGAGCTCTCACGTGGATTGCCTCAGTCGGCGATTCTATCCACAAGCTCTTATATGGATTGCCTCAGTCGGCGATTCTATCCATGAGCTCTCACGTGGATTGCCTCAGTCGGCGATTCTATCCATGAGCTCTCACGTGGATTGCCTCAGTCGGCGATTCTATCCACAAGCTCTTACGTGGATTGCCTCAGTCGGTGATTCTATCCATGAGCTCTCACGTGGATTGCCTCAGTCGGCGATTCTATCCACAAGCTCTTAAGTGGATTGCCTCAGTCGACGATTCTATCCAATCTCTTCGGTGAGATGTTAGAAAATCTAATTACAAACATTTCCTCCAAGTCATAGCCAGATCCAACGGTTAAAACAAAAGTTATGACATTTTTCCCAAAACTGCTAACCCTAGGTAGGGTTTCAAGTGACCTGCACCAAAGTCGTCATATCTTGCACAAAACTGGATCAAATTTGATGAGATAAACATATTTGAAAACTAGAAACACAGATCTTTCCATCCATATATTATAGTCCTCATTTTGAGGCCAACCAAGGGCCGTACAATGGCATATTTCAGACTGAAAATTCTAAAAAAAATTGAATTCTCCAACCCTCTCCAACCTCCAAATTAAACTTCACAGGCCTGAGCTCTGATACCATGTTGATTTTCCTAGGTTTTATTGGATGTATTTTAATGTATATATTTGATTCAATCTGATACTTGCATTCTTGGAATTGTATGTGTTTTCAAATTGAATAACATTATACTATATATATTCCTTTGGAGAGGCATGTCCTTGAACGGACATGTCTCTCCTTTAATTATAATAATTTAATCAATATTATAATGTTTCATCAATTAATTATTAATTTAGAATAATATAATAGATTAATATTGAATATTAAATTTTATATGATTAATAATAATATAATAATATAACATAATAATATATTATTATTAATCAACATATATTATATGTATTCTAAATGATCATTCGACTCAAGCTACAAACATTAACACAAGTTGAAAAAATCCAAAAAAAGGTGAAAAATTAAAAAAAAAAAAGGTGAAAAGAAAGAAAGTTAAAAAAAAGGATTTCTCAATTGATGCGCAATAGTTTCATGTTTCTTGTTGTCAAGATAGCCTTCAAGTCGATATTCTTCCACTTTGGTGGAATTTGAATACACGACTTCATGCTAGGAGTTTGTCTGAATTTGCATCAAAGAATAAATGTAGAATTCATAACACTGGTGGACATAATGAGTTATGTTGTCTAACTTTTTTGTCAAGGATGGAATTAGCATTACAACAAAAGATTTCGTTTTCGGAGATACATAAACTAGTGGTACTTGCAAGGCCGGAATCAAAGTCTCAAATGATGAAGATGAATTCTTCGTAAGATTCAAGGAAATGATCAAGAAGCAATTGAGCTTTGAGAGAGACTTATGCGTGGAAGATATTTTGCTCCCTTTTTGATAGGCACTGGCAGTAACAAAATATAGCCGGGGTTTTGAGCCCATACCGGGATTGTCATAGAGTTGGCCGTGGATTTGAGCCCCAAGTGGAAGTGGTAACTTCCTCTCTTGCCTTTCAATTTTCTTTCATTTCTTCTTCATCTCAGTCATTTGTTTGATCAGACATTCAAATTGCTCTTACCTTAATGAAAGCAACCTTATCTTTATCGTTCAAGCATTGATATAGCAGCATAATCATCATTTTGTATCCTTAGGCCAGACTTTTGGGTACCAACTGGAAGTGATTCCAAGACAAGCCGAGGATATTGAGGGTAAGTGGAAGTCATTCAAACATGGTGGTGAATTTGACCACCAACCGGAAGTCCTCAATATAGGCTGGGCTTTTGGATGCTACTGGAAACAGTGGCCTCCTTCATCATTAGTGTCACTTGTTCAATCGTTCGCTCAAGGCATCCTCCTTTTCATTCTAAGTAGACTTTACCAACCTTAATCAACATTATCTTTCAAAACATTAAGTGTTCAACTCCTTCAAGCGTTGATCTCAGCAAATGGTAGGGCATGTACATCTAAGTCGGGCTTTTGATAGCCAACTGGAAGTGTAATGTCCCCTCCTTGACCATTATATATAACCTAAATGAAGTAATTATTATTAATTAACATAATAACTATCAACAAATGATTACTTGGAATCATTAAATATTTATTTATTTATTAAATATTATTATTTTACCAATATTTATTAATTATTCTTGAAATTTTTAAATAAAATAAAATAATATTATATTCGAAAATATTATAAATAAATATTACATATTAATAAGGCAGTGACATTTAAATGTTTGATCAATAGCAGTGTGTAACTGTAGTTGATCGATGATAAATTAATAAGTAAACATTCATTATCATAACAATGTAATTAGAGACAAATATAATAATAAATAAATTCAGGAAACAAATATTCAATAAAAACAATATATAATAGAATAGCATTCATCCTAATTAATCAATAAAGTTAATTATTAAATCAAATACTCACTGCTGGTGTTAGAGATTGTCCCCTCAACAATAGACAGTGATATTCAGCAAGAGTGATTTGTAATGAGTATCGATTTTAATCATGAAGGCAGCAAAACATTCACTAATACTAATCACAGGGTGCTCATGATATTAATTGACTACCTAATACCCTAAAGTTGCGTATGAAGGGATGTGATCTTGTTAAAGATCATACTAGCTAGTAAATAATATTGTTACCAACAAGCAAATCGTATCACACAACCTTTCGTAGGAGAAGAGGCATGATGGGGTGAGGAGTTCCCATGCCTCTCCAAAGAGGCATGAAAAATGTATAAAGTATATCTCATTTCCATTCGCAAAAGGAGGGAATATGGGAAAAGAATAGAAGAGGGAATTTGAAAGGAAATACCGCATACCAGTATCTAGGAAAAACTCCACGGTATGAGTAGATTAGTAGTGGGTTCTAGGATACTGATTTATCATGCCAGTTTAGCATAGATAAAATAACTAACACTTCCATTAAAATTTACTCTTGTTTTTGATTAAGGAACAAATAGGTTTTGAGGGGACCTGAAACCACTTACAACAAGTTTTGAAGGGACCTGAAACCCTCGGATTTTTCACAGAACCGGAACCCTCAATAGAACGCTGCAATAAGATACAACATAGCCATTCAGCAGCCCAACCACAACCAGACAAAGAAGATTAAACATTAAAGAGCTGGTGGTAAAACAACAAGGCCTAAGCCAATCTCTTAAAGACTTAGTCGAACATTAGCATAGGGATCAAGGCTCCTGTTGTGACCTAAACACACATCACCCCATCCCAGATAGGGACCCCCTACCTTTTAGGCTCTTTTGGTCGTTTGGTTTTTGTTTTTTGGGTTCTTTTGGTGGCAGTCTCGTTAGTCTCTCGATTTTGCGTGTGTTTGGGGGTCAATTTGATTAAGTCTGCTTTTTGTTTGAGCAAATTTGGTGAAGTCTAGGGCCTGTTTCGTCAATTTTAGGGTTTCTGCCATTAGTCCTAGATTTGAGGGGTTTTTGTTAGGGTTTTGAAAAAACTAAACATACAACTAGAATCGGGACCCTTCAAGGAACCTCCCAGTAAAATTTGAACCAAAACGGAGCAACTTGCTATTTTTAGAAAGTTTCTATTTTTTAGGGATTTTACTGAGTTCCAGAATGTCGTCATTTTGCCTATAATCAAACTTACTATTTTTAGTAAGTTTCTATTTATAGTAAGTCATTCTGTGTCCTGTTTTAGGGTCTAACGTTGACATTTTAAATGTTTCTATTTTTGGAAAGTTTGTTCTGACAGGACCATTCAGGCAAGGTGATGATGATCAAGCATTCGCGACTACTAATTACGGAAAGTTAGAAAGTAGACAGGGAGAGTCAGAAAATGGTTAAGTGTTGGAAGCCCATTCTTGAAGTGGAAAGCTCGAGAAATTTGTCTCTGTCCGGGAAATCCCCCCAAATCCATATATGGTGGCTTGATCCGGAAGAAGCTCAGAAATCCACCTAACAAAGAAAAAATGTTGAATTCCTCCTCCATGGCGAAAATCTGCCCAAGCACTCAGGAAGGTGCAAAGTCAGCAAGTCATGGAGAATTCAACATTCAATGAAATTCCCTCTCCAATGCAAAATTCTGCCCTAGAAAGTCAAAGGGCGCCAAAACTACTCTGTCATGGAATTCATAAAAGGGGTGAAATTCCTTCCTCCTAGCAAAATGCCGCCCTACTCCCCATGAAGGCGCCGAAGTCAAGAGGTCATGGAGGAATGCAAAATCATTGAATTCCTTAGCCAGTGCAAAAATCTGCCCCAAGCTAAGGGAGGGCACTAAAGTTGATATGCCTTGGAGAATGCCCAAACTCATGAATTCCTCCTCCATGGAGAATTTGCACCCAAGGGTTCATTAAGGCGCCAAAACACACAAGGCATGGAAGATGGAGAAAATTCAAGATTCCAGGGAATGGAGTGATCAACGCCTTGGTTAATGAAAGGGATATTAGAATGGTTAAGGCATGGAAATGATGAATTCCACCATGCAAAATGAATTCCATGCTCAGGATTGAAAAGTGAAGAAATTTGTCTAAGGCATGAAAGTCCAAGAGTCAAGGAGGAATGAAAAGTAAAAATCCCCTCGGGAAAATTTTTGAATTTTCCATTTTCAGACATCGAATCTTATCAGTATCTGTAAATTTTTTTAGATTCGGAATCATGAGGAATATCTCTATCCAATGGACCTGTTTAGGGGATGTTGAAGAAGCATGCAAATTCCATCCGAAGCAAAAAATGACAAGTTAGAATGGAAAATCAAGTAAATCTTGAAGAATCTTTCAATTTACCTCCGAAATTTGAAAGAATGGAAAGTTAATGAGTTGGCAAAGGGAATCTTCCAAGTATGACGCATAACTTAGTGCATTAAGTGAAACTTCTAAATTCGAACTCACTCACAAGGGAAGTTTCTTTTGCATGGAGTAGTGATTGGGAAAGTATGACGCATAATAAATTCAATTGCTAAATTGATGCCTCCTAACTTAGCAGTACGATTTGAAGAATTCTATATAAGCATGGAGAGGCATTTCATTTCTCACGTGCAGGATTCAAAAAAGAAGAATTGGAGAAGTGAAAAGAGGTCATACTTAGTTGATTGTTCATCATTTCCAAGGTGCTTTTCAGGATGGCGGAATCAAGCAAGACATCTACCCTCACCAGGCAAGGATTGATCAAGGCAGAGATGAAAGGTTTCCTTCCTCGGTCCCAGATGAATTCCAGATGGAAGGAAATCAGCGATACAAATTTGGGCACATTCAATTTGGCTGCGTTCAAGATCAAAATGTTCGGGACAGCAAGGCATAGTCCGTCACCAACAACTGTCAAATTTGTCAAGAGAGGAATTGTTGCGGCAACTAGTTTTCCTCCTACTATTCAGTGTCCAGATTTGATTCTGGGGTGTGCAAAGCATTATAATCTGGAGCGGAAGACAATTTCAACGTCAGATGGCAAGTTGCTGGCGACATTGACTTCGGAGTCGATTGGTGAGGCTTTCAAAATTCCTTCACACTATTCCATGACGTACAGGACCAGCAGCGGAGCTAAAGTAGTATATGAAGCAGGTCCTTCTAGGTGTGCTGACTTGATTAATAAACAGTGGTTGTTGAAGCCTAGGATGCATGCCTCCAAAATGCCAAAGACTCTCACTATCTTTGAGTTCAAGTAGGAATGTGTGGACCTGATAATGATGCTGAGCAGAGTAATGGGGTGTTCACATTCTGTGAACTTTGAAACATGGATGTTCTTCTACATAGGCGAGATCATGAATGCAAATGGGCTAGTTGACTGGGCCAAATTGATTAGTCATTACTTGCACGAACAACTAAAAAACTTAAAAGAAAGAAAGTCCCAGTCCTTCTTCATGAGCTCCTACCTAATCTATATGCTTGCGCGAAGGGGAGGATTTGATGGTCTGCCAGCAAGTGGAATCATGGGTTGCGGACCAACACAGGTGAAAGTGCATGAGTGCTATCCCCAGTTGCATCTTCACAATGTTAGTTCTTACAGGCTGGCGAATGACACCTTCACTATGTACTTGACACGGCTTATGCAGAAGCAGTTGCACGTAAGGGTGTCGCTACAAGCAAGAGCCTTGGTCTAGAGGTATGGAGCCATGTTCTTACAATTTCCTAAATTCACCTACATCAGGACACAGGGATTTTCATTCCAATCATACAAGTTGCCGAGGTATCCATCAGACAAGCTCATATTGCTGGAACTCATGAGGTAGTTAACAACTTATGATCAATTACATAAGAAGAAGAAGAAGCAGTCTATTGAATTCCCAGTTGTCCTAGGTGACTTTGTGGAAATCTGCCCAAAATTGGAAGCAACTGAGAGTGCAGCAGAGGAGTTGGCATTCTATCGCCTGCCATTTTATACATCTAGGGCCCAGTATGATCCTTACTGCCAAATCAGGAAGGTTGCTGGTGTGAAATCATGCACAAATTTCACTTAGAAGATTATTGGGCAGGTGCCGAGGATGACCTTGAGGTCCGGAGGAAAATGCATTCCAGATTGCCCCTTGACACCATCAGGATAAGTGAAATTTACTAGGTGCCGGATCAGGTGAAAGAGGATTCATATATGGTGCAACCTGAATTTGAGAAAGTGAAAGATCAGCCCATTCAGTTGCCAGATTGGTCAGAGCCCGAAATTGATGATTTGAACGTCCTGGCTAGACCGGTGCTGAAATTCACCAAGCACTGGGTTGACCGACAGATAAGGAAGTTGGCAGAAGGAAATGTTCGTTTGACATATCAACTAATGGGAAGTCTAGATTCCCACAGTGAAGCAACCGAAGGTTCTTCATAGGCCCAGGCAGAGGGGGAAGTCCAGATTGATAAAGGGAAAAGTGCCTCAAAGAGACCAAGGACGACAAGGAAGAAAGATATCCAGCAGGAAGTTCCACAGGAAGTTCAACAGGAGGTGTGACAGGAAGAACCTCTGCAAAAGAGAGCAAGGATAGAGAGGGAGCATTCATCAACAAGTTCCTCAAGTGTACAGGAAGTAGAGATGTTTGCACATCCAGCAGGTCCACCTCCAGAAAATACTCCAGCACCAGATGTACACAACATTAACGCTTCGCACGGACCCAATCAGCCAAGAGGTCAAAGACAAGAAAGTTCTCCACACCAGGAAGAGACTCGTCAGGATAGCTTCGTGGAAGTCATCCTTGGCGAAATGGAAGAAGAATGACATGAGTAGGAGCACTTGGAAGTCCATGGTCACTCCATTCCCGCTCCAGATTGGTTGATAGGAAAGTTGAGGAAGGAACCAAAAAAAGAAATTGATCCATCTTGGGAATTAGAAGAATTGTTGAAAAAGATGGATCAGCCAACAGAAAGGAAGGCTCCTCGAAAATTTTCTAAGGTTGAAAGGGATGAGTCTGGATCCCAGACCCTGCACATTGCTGAGCCTATAGTGGATAAAGACAGGAACGAAATCAGGCACGAGGATTATGTTATCAGATAGGTTGATCTTGGTCCTGCTTCCACAGGACAAGTAATTGGAGACTTCGAAGAATCTTCCTTGGCCATGAGTGAAAAGATGCTGAAATCAAAGGCAAAGTGTAAGAGGCTGAGGGAAGAAAATAGAGCTCTATGCGAGTACATCACAAGTTTTAAAAGGCCACTCAAGGAGGCAGGTCCTTCATTCATTCCTCCTCCTTCCCTTCATAAGGAAGTTGTTGATGATGCGGAAGTAATTAGAGCAATGGCACAAAATTCGAGGGAATGGATAGAAGATGTTTACACTGAAGCAGGAAAATACATCGAAGACTTGGCTCAGCTTCATTCAAACTTTGTAGCCCTCTTGAGTAGATTGGAGACAGGGGAAGGATTGTGGGAAGATGTGCACATATACCAAGACTTAACCATTCCGCAACTCAGGGCTCTAACAAAGATTCTAAGGCAAATTCTAATTGATGGGAAAGTAATTCAGGAGAACGAGGTTTATGACTTTCCCCGATGGTTCTGCGCCGTTTGCTCAAGAAAGAACACCTTTTGATAAATTCAGCGTGGAGTCCTTAACTTTGAAGGACTCGATCAGAAGGGTGCAGGAGGAAATCATCAATGCAATTGAGGCACTGTTCGCAAGGAAACTCAATGATAGTGAAATAACAGTGAACTCCTTGAAATCTCAATTGCATGAGTTCTTCGTAGGTTCATTCCCTAAGGAACATTTTGCAAATGTTTTTTCATTTTCTAGTATAATGAAGAAGACACAGGAAATCATGATGGAATGGGAAAGCTTCTTTTCCAAGAGCAAGGAAGAAATTGCCTTGATGGATTTCAATATTGAAAATGCTCCAAGTGTCTCCATCTGAGAGCTGGAAGCGGTCATCAGCAAATTCATTGCATACGCCATAAATGAACGGGATAATGGTCGTCCATTCTTGGACGAGAATCTTTTAGTTGAATAGTGGTGGCATATTTACTGCTGGAATATTTTTGACTAAGTGGTGGTCTGGTCAATGCATGTTGAAGGCATGAGGAATCTTCTTGCATGCAATTGCCTTATTAATGATTCTATGACGGATTCTTCGCGCATGAGGAATGATGGGTATTTATTTCCTGCATGGGAATGTTTATTGTATTCTGGGCATGTTCGATGTAATGGGGTGCATTTAATGCACTAATGGGCGCCATTTTTGGGCTTTTGGAATAATTGTATATGGGCCTTATGGGGTATTTATTGCTGATTCCCACCTTGTTGCATCTTGAGTGGGGAATCTTCTAGGGTGAAACCCTAATTAGGGTTTGCATGGCCTGAGGCCTATATAAAGGCGTGACCCCCCTCATTTGTAAGGGAGGAGAGATTGTTATCTGAGATTGTTGCATCAAGATTGTTGAAGTGGCCAACTTAATACATTGTTCGATTTTGATGGTGTATTCTTGTTCTATTTTAGCAATCTGCATGGTCTTGCTCTCTTCATAGATTAGATTTGCTTTCATGTTGTTAGAAGAATTGGATTTGATAGGATTACTTGTTGCAGAGCCCGAGCTCATACTTTTGGTGTGCAGCTGATTGTTGCATACTGTGCAAAGTCAGCTTGAGCTGTTTGCTATGTGTGTATGCTTAACTTCGATTATCAGTGGAGATTGTTCGATTTGATGGTCTACATTGGTGATCTGAAAAACCTCTACACACCCTTTGAAGATTGCACCACCTTCGCGTAGTTGTGCTTTGCTGGCGAAGTGAAGCGTGGTTTGATTTTGCATGAATGATCCCGTCTCTTGTTCTTAGGATTAGATTAGACTCATCATAGTTCTCTCTACCCTATTCTCATTCACTCAACATATTTCGAAAATCCAAAAAACCCAAAAATAGGGCTTTCATTGCAAATCATTCACATAGAAATCCTTGAACTTGCATGAGTTTGTCATTCTTTTCAATTGAATATGTAAGGCCCCTTGGATTAATAGCAAACCATCAATCGACTGAGTCACGTCCACGCACTGAAGGAACCTTGGAGTTAGCCATTTGAACTTTTTGTGCAATCTTAGCATACAGACTAATTTTGATCAAGAGAGAGTAAGGTGACCGTTGGTAACTTTATTCTGTGTTTGACGCTGTCATAAAAAACACGTCAACAACTCCCTCAACCATAACTATGGGTTTTGTCAAGGCTCCCACAACCTTATCTTTGAGAGAGCACCACTAAGAACAACTTACCATTCAGGATCTCCACTTCAATAGGAGATAAAGGGAAGAATTCAGCACAAAAGCTATCATCAACACCGTTACAGCCAAAAGTCAGGACTTCATCAGCCTCCCAACAACACTTCCAGGCATATCCAATAGCATCCAACTCCATCTCAATAGGAGAAGGGTCAACTCCAGCCACATCCATCTCCCCCTGAATAGAAGATAGGACCAGCTCTATAGGAAAAACCAGAGTAACCCAAAGATGTAGAAAATGAAGCATAAAGACCCAAGACAAGGAAACAAGGAGAGGGACAACAAAACCCTCACCACAGCGACATGTAGGAGTCGAGAGATATAACCAGAAAAAGCCAGACCCCATCCTCAGAGAAATCACAAACCGAAACGATTCCAAAGGAACCCATAATAAAAAATCTCTCCCAAATGATCAAGATAAACGTGGAAGCGCAAGAAGAGAAAAGGGACAAAAAAGCCACCGTATTTCCATCGCAAGGGCATAGAAGAAGCTAGGTCATCAAGAGAAGCCCTAAAATAAACCAACGTGAAAATCTCCAAGTCAAGGCAAGAACAACTTCCACACAGCCCCTCAAATATGAGCATAACTACCTTGAGCATCTTGGGCAAGAGAAACTAAAACCCATGAAGCCCCAAATAACATCAACAAACTTCCAGAAGAGCATAGAGGAACAAGAGAAAGGCCAAAGCAATAAAGCCCAAAACCCCTCACAAACACCCAAAGCTTTGGAAGAACAAAGGTAGCACCAGGTAGCGCAAAGAGCACCACACACAAGAACAAGATCCGAATAGTAGGAATAGGATCCCTCAAACACCCCCAAACAGAAGAAACAACAAACCCCCACAGACCCAAAACAGAGCAGTCTCGACCCCAACAACCACGCCTATTTCCATGAACGTAGCTAGGGACAGAGAACCCATCTAACATCTCCCCACGAAAAAGAGCACCGAAACCATCCAGCAGTAGGGGAGAGAGGAGAAAACGGCAAAGAACTTTGCCCCATGCATCAGGCCCAGGGAGAGATGAAGAGGGCATGCACTGCAGAAGAAAATAGAGCATACCCACCACTAGAAAAAGCAGCTCCAAAGCGGCCACAAAGCCATAGGCAACATCTCTCCTGACAATGTCTGCCACATTAGCATCATCTCCAACTCCCACAGCGTCAAAACCCCCAACATCGCTTCCACCACACCCACATCGCTCGCTGCTCCCACCTCTCGCTTCCATTTCAAACAAATTTGAAACCACAACAAAAGGCAGTTGGGGGGAATCATCTGCATCATCTTCCTCTGCACAATCACCTTCCTCTTCGTCTCCAACGCAGCTGCCTGCGGAAACCCTTGCACCTCCCACTCCCACTCCTCCCGCTCTTCCCATTTCAAAATTTTGCAAAATTTACTCTTGTTAATATAATTCAATATTGGCATTTCTAATATAACTTAATATTGCGGATACAAGGAATACTAATACAATCAATATTAATACAATTCTGTTATTACACAATGATACTAATAACATATTGTAATATAACGGTCAACCTAACATAGTGGTCTAAAACTAATACTGTTAATACAAACTGTTTAAATAGTATAATACTGTTAATATGGATTAGTTCAGATTAGAATTGTTATTAAGTTACAGGCAGTAACATCCTTGTTCTTGGTGGTATGCATAGGGATGTGCTTAATATGTATGCTTAATATATGAAGTCTGATAATGTTCCTATGCGGAACTTAATAATAATATAATTATTGAAAATAATATAATGATTATAATTACTATAATATTTTATAAGAACTACTCTGCAGTAAGACATATAGTATAATACTATCTGACTATATATATATAGTAATTTGAATGAACAAATAAGTCTCAGACTATAAATCAAATTGAATTATCAATTCAATATCACGAAGAAGATTATGATAAGTTGATAACACTGATTTGATTCATGTTAAGATAGATTTGTCTCCTACTCAAGTTAGTTTTAAGTCAAAATGTATAAATATAGATTAATTATGGTTAAAACAGGTCTAAACCTATTAGGGGACATTACAGGAAGTGCAAGGGTGGCCAGACTTTTGGGTGTCACAGGAAGTCGTCATGATAGGCCGGGATTTTGGGCATCAACTGGAAGTGCAACCTAGTCGTGGATTTAGACCTCAACTGGAAGTGGTGTAAGCAAGTCCGTGGATTTGGGGGCTAAGTGGAAGTAACCTGACTTTTTCATTTTTGCTGGTTGTAGCACGCACTTAATCTATTTCAAGAGCTCCCCATTCCATTGATCAAGGTAACATCACTATCAACATGGCACCTTCATCATCGCTTGTGCTTTGATTGCCTCTCACCAAGCATTTCACCTCATTTGACTGTTCTCCACACTTAAACTCAACATTCCAATTATAATTTGAAGGTTACATGGTGGTGATCAAGTGAAATGATCATCCCAAATCGCTCATCATCAAAGTATTGGGAGCTAAACTGACTTCATTCCATCCAATTGAAGGACCTGACCGCTACTAAACTGCCTAAGACCAAGAATTGCTGATAAAAAAGGGGGACCCCATTTGCAATGGGGTGATGTGTGAAAAGGTCACAACAGTTTGGCTTCTCCTAACTTCTATATTTAATTTGGCTTATCACAATAACTGATTTGACAACCTTTTAGTTATCATTCATATCCTTTACTACCCATTTGTTCAGCCAAAATTCAACTTTTTTGTTTGTATGTTGATATGATATACATAGAGCTAGTTTTGATCTATGGTAGGAAGATGGAGTACCTCAAAGCTTGCTTTGTCTGTTGCTAGAAATAATGATAGTTGAGCCATTATCTATTGGAACACATTCCCCTTGATGCTGTTCGGAGCGATTGGAGAGCTGTTGCAGAAGATTGTTGCAGATATGGTGTCAACATATTGTGTTGTCATTGATGTCAACCCCCAATGTGGTGTGATGTCTTTGATGCTTGCACTTGTATGTTGATGATGTATAGTGATGATATTGAAGTTCATGGTTGGATGTCATGCGTTGTCAACAAAAGAGTGGGAATCATGATGACATTTTAAGATAAGGATTAGAAGTATTAACATGAGGATTAGAAGTATGATGATGAACTGGATATGACGATGAGCATGCTGAAAGTAGTCGTTCTATTTCTCTTGTTTGCTCCTAAGTAAGGAATTAATGTTACAAAGATGTTCTGGTCTCTGCATATTGTTGAAAGAATGAGAATGTAGATAGTTGTACTGCTGACTGTTTGGGAGAATGCTCTGCATTTCTCTTTAGTTGAAGATGTGGTTTTGTGGTTTGGAAATTAGCTTTATGTGCTGGGAACGATGTATCCTTCTCTCTTCAGAACACTAGAGTTGCCACAGATGGTTTTGGTAATAGAAGTATGTAGACAGTTTAATTGAGGGTCATACCAGTTAGGAAAATGCTCTGCATTTCTCTAGATTCTTGTGTTTCCCTTGCTGTTGGGTGGACGTGCTTATGCTATATTTACAATGTCTCAATTCAAGTTTCAAGTGTTGAAGTGTACCGCAAGTATGATTATCATTGTTTTGTCTCAAGACTGTGTTTTCTGGCTTACTGGGAATGCAGTGTATTGTATCTGCTTGTTTGCGCCAGTTTAATTTTGTGTGACAGTATGAAAGAATGGTACAAAAGTTATGTTTAAAGACATATGATGTTGTCCCGTGCTTCGCATTGGTGTTCTTGATCGTTCCATAACTAGTTGGTGACTAAATTGGATGTGTTTGAAGGATAAGTGGGTGTTTTGTCGACCTAGGATACTCATTATGAATTGTGGTTAATGCCAACATAGAGAGTTGTGCTAAGGTGTTTTGGGTCCAGTCTATCTCTTGCCCTTGGTCCGCATTTACTTCCCTTCCATCACGAAAGTGTTTGGGGCCGACCTTCTTGAAGGATAAGTGGGTGTTTTTGCAAGCTTGGAGATTTGTTCTAATATTGAAGTAGGTCTTGTTTATCCTTGGAATGGACCACAATTGTTCTCTTTCTCCGCTGATGTTGTTTGGGCCGAACTCTTGGATGGTGCACGTTTTATCATTCTTGGCCGACTTGGTGAAAGTTGTTATTGCTTGTGGAGGATATAAATGAAAGATCAAAATATTTGCAATGTGTGGATATAGGGTGTAGTGTGTGGCTATTGTGGTAGTTGTCAAGTGTGTGTAGAAATGCTTTAAGCATTCTAGAGGTAGTGAGTTGAAGGTATCTACATTTGAACAAGTCTAGAAGTTGGCTGGAGGTAGTATCGAAGGTAGCTGATGGTTATAGAAGTGTTGTGGTAGAAACTCATCTATCATTCATTATTTTGAGGTTGTTGCCTCTTCTGTAAGTGTGTAATTTTCAAGGAGTTGCAGCTTCCTTGGGTTGTAGCCCTAAACCAAAGTTTTGAACCGACTTTATTTTTTGAGGCTGAATTCGGATAGTAGCTCCCAACAAATCTTCTCATCGTGGTTTTTCCTCTGTGTATCTGGTGTTCTCTTGTGCACTTGTGTTGGTTGCTTTATCTTTCATTGGTCCTGAGTTTAAGGATTTGAATTAAAAGTTGGTATAGAAAAGTTTAAGTTTTAAGGGATACTGATTCACTCCCCCCCTCTCAGTATCCAGTGAGTTCAACAAGAGCCATGTCTTGTGGCTAGTCATATGGCAACTTACTCCGGAGTTAATTAGCCACTTTGTAGATACTCAAAGATGGGTCACGACATGAAAGGTGGTGTAAGTCTTGACCAAAAACTTCTCACTGGACTGCTATTGGTCCTTGGTTCTTGGGTGTTATTTCATCGTTAACATCAATCTCTACCATTTACAAAGTGAACCACAACATTTTCCAAATTTTAATAGGTTGTACACCTTTCAATTTTGTCCATATAGTTCTAGCTGATGTGTAAATGTGGTGTAGGAGCACCTGAGGTTTCTTAGTAAACTTTCAATTTTTGGTGTGACTGATCCTCATTGGGTCAATGGTTGAATAAAGGACTATTGTAGAGTCCAAAAGTGTGCTTTGAGTTTGTTTTGTAGTTTGTTTTATCATTAAACTTAGCTTCTTACTCTGTTTTGAGCCTATGTGCCTTTGTAAGCCTTAAATGGCATCACATAGCAAATTTTGTAAAAGTCCTTGTAAGGCCTCATAAGGCTTTTGAAGATGTTTATTTGATGTTAGGAAATCATCCTAGGTGGTCAAGATTGTGAAGATTTGACATATTTGTCAAAATGCATTGTAGAGTAAAAGATGTCATGGTGGCTTGACAACATTTTGTCAAAAATGTGAGCAATTTTGGAAAAATGCTCAAAGAGGTAGTTAGTGGTCTGATTGGTGGATGGATATGATTCTGTGGGCATATATAAGGCCACTCAAAACATTGTAGAGGAGTTAGAACCTCTATGATTGAATTTTCAATAGCAACCTGAAGCAATTTCTTGGTTTTTCATTGAAATTTGTCAAATGGCTTATTGCAGTCCGTACCAAATGGACTAGTTTCCGTATTGTACTTTCATGGAGGCTTAGCACTACTTGTTGTGGTGCTTAAAAAGTATTTGTGTCTTTTCATTTTGCAGGTTTAGTAGGTGTATTTAAATTCTTTCTTTTCTTCATTGTTCTCGGTCTGTGCAAGGGGTTTAGGCCCTGAAAATGACTCCATCTTGAATTCCCATTGTGGGTTCCCACGGCCTTTGGGATTCAAGCTATGGAGTCTATGTGCAGTGTAAATATTAAATTTGTGACCAGGAAGTTGCATTTGATCATTTTAAAGTCATGCCCTAGGCGAGCTTTGCCATAGCCCGACTAGGGAACATGACTGCACTATACCTTATTCCTTGCAGGGGTGGCCAAATTTAATAGTGCCAAGTGTTTGGTATTGAGGATGGATGTTAGACAGAGCCTAAGTGTAAGTGTGGAGGCTTGACAGGGTGTTGAGACATATAAACCCCATTGGTGTATGCACACAAGTCCAAAACCCTTGAAAAGTGCCATTTTTGGGACAGTACCTGTACGGACAGAACATACCACCTAACCTCAAAAATCTTGAAGGGTGTCCAAATGGGTATTCATATCTGCAAAGTTTCTGTGGGGTCCTTTGACAGTTTTTAGAACCAAAGAGCAAAAAGCATAAAAGGAGGGCTAAAAGGGGCTCTTAGGGCTACAAGCCCTTAATTATAGTAACTATGAAAACGATAGGAAAATGAAAGGGAGTAGATGCCAAAACATCATGGAGGGAGTTGGTAAACCATGTCAGATCCTTCTTAGTCCCCTGCAAGTGAAGAGCATCGAATTAGGCATGTTGGAGGTTGAACTTACTCATGTGAGTTCTAACCTTGGATTTGAGTAATTGGAGCAATCTAGTTGGTAGAGAGTTCTCCAAAGGAGTTTGGGTGTTGGGATAGATTCACACAAGGAGAGCAGGGCATAAACAAACAAGGAAGCCCACAATCACACCTTTTCCTAAGCTATAAACCAAATTGCAACTCTTTTGAGAGAGTCTCCCTATCAAAATGCTTGGTCAAACATTTCTGAGGTTATAAGTAGAAAAGAGAGAAGGTTTCATGTTCCATACAAATTGAAATATTTGCTAGCAGATTTCTTTTGGACAAATATTGTCTGTGCTGGTCACTGTTGTGACGTTTTCACACATCGCCCCATTGCAAATGGGGATCCCCACTTTTTTCCGCTTTCTAGGTTAGTTGTCTTAGTTTAATCATCTGGTAGAGTCTTTAGCTATTAACCTTTCTCTTGGAAGAGGTGTAATATCTCAGGTGGTCAGGAGGTAATCAAGTCAAGTCTCTCTCTTTGGGTGTGGTTGAGGTCAGCTAGTTCTCATACCTTGGAAATGAATGATTTCATGATGATCATCCCATTTGATCATCATCATTGGCTTGCAAAATCGGAGATGAAGTGCTGAGTTTGATCAAGGTGAATTTTCAATGAAGAGTGAGTGCTTGGAAGTGTTGGAATTTGTCATTGATGTCAAAGTGGTTATATGTGCAGCGATTCAAGAGACAAAGAATATTATTTGTTAAGGACAGAAAAACAGTGATCCATAAATATGCAGCGATCCATTAGCAAAGAGCAGTGATTAATATTGAACGCTAATATATTCATTAATAATAAGAAGTCATAATCAAGGCCGACTATGATCAGAACAGTGACTTAATAAGAACAAATAAATAAGGTGGTAGACAAGTAAATATTATGATTGGGTCCAAAAAAGAAAAGAAAAGACAATATTCAAAGATGAATTAACTAACAAGAATTGATACACATAGAAGCAGCAAGCAGCATTTGGATAGAAGCAGTGATCAGCATTACCAAACCAAACATAGTATGCAGATTTGTTTAATGATAAAATAAACTATAGATAGCGATTACCTATATACATCAACTTGAAGGCAATGCATATAATATGATAGTGCCGACTTCTATAAAAAGCAGCGATCGGCATTACCAAACCAAACATACAATGCAGATTTGTTGAATGATAAAATAAACTATAGATAGCGATTACCTATATACATCAATTTTGAAGGCAATGCATATAATATGATAGTGCCAACTGCTATAAAAAGCTTTGACCGACTCTATGAGAGAATAATATAATATGTTTAGAGAAATAATTATCACCGTTTATAAGTGCAACAGCAAACAAACATTAATATTAATCAACCAACAGTATGATTATAAAAGTGCGATTTATTTAAGAGGACAAAATTGTTTCACTAAAAGAGAAACTCTTTGTCTTATTCAGAAAACTAATTTTTTTTGTCTTATTCATGTAAGACAAAAAGGTGCGATTTGTTTTAGAAGAGATTCCTCTTGGCAGCGATTTTTGATGCAAATGCAGAGCTTAGTAATGAGAAAATATAAAGTGCAAAGGGTGCGATTTTTAAAAAGAGTTAATATATTCTTTATGAAGTGATGTGATTTGTAAGGAATACGTATGAAACATATTTCAAGGGATGCAATCTATTTGAAGGAAAAGATTAATTAAAAATCAGACTAAGTAAAAAGAGGACAGGTCAGCAAGAATAATTGCCACATCATTCATTGATAAAGAAAAGTCAAAAAGAATATGTTAAGAAAAGTCACAACCGGTTAAGACACAACTTTTTGAATGGACATATGAAAGGTTACGTAAAGGGTATATAAAGAAATCAAAATCAGGTTTGTACGATGAGAGTGAGTTGAATGATAAGGTGAAGAGGAAATGCGTGGGAGATGTGTGTGTATGGAGACAGGTTGAGGATGCCACGATAAGGATACAAATCTGATATAGATGTCAGACCTCTGAGAAAAATATAAGGAAGAACTAGAATATATCAGTTATACAGAAGATCTTGTTGCTGAGTGAGAAGAACATAATGTGCAGTTCATGAAAGAAGATTTTATAATCATTCTGCAAGCAGAAGTTGACAATGAGAGAGTAGTGTGTGAAAGATATATTATTCTGATTTGTTACAGAAAAGCAGATATAAATATGAAGAATATTTCAGACTTATGAAGGGTCACCTCTCTTGGTGAAGAGGTACACTGAAATAGTATAAAAAGAGATGAGATAGGTGTGAAAAGTAAGAGAGTTTAATGTAATATCCCTCTAAATAGTGAGCATATTTATGAAGACTTTATGTACAGATTTGTGAAGATTCTATGAGTATTTTCTGAAGACTTTATGAGGCAGATTTTAGCAGACTTATGAAGCATTTTGGAGCAGACTTATAGGACATATAAAATAGAGTATTGTGAGAAGTATGAATAGATTTATAATAATTTAGTGAAGATATTGTAATCAGTTTTTGTGACAGATTTATTGTCATCATTATAGCAGTTTGAAGAAGGAAACTTGTGAATCAAAGATTGTCCATCATCTGTTGAAGTAGCAACATTAAGTAGGTGGAAACAAATTCAGAAATGGGAGTTGGTGCTTCCAGTGGGTTGGTGCCTACAAATTCAGAAGTGGGAGTCGGTGCTTCCAGTGGGTTGGTGCTCACAAATGTAGGGGTTGGTGCCTACAAACATTGTTAAAGAAGAATTATATAAAAGCATTGATTTGGTGTGGTTTTCTCCCGTAAGGGTTTTCACGTATATATCTTGTGTTCTATTTGTGTTCATAATAATTATATCACATGTGAATGTTGGTATGCAATGAATGTGTTTATAAGACAAGTTATATGCTTGGATTAAAGTTCAAAAAGTAAAAGTTTGTTGATATACTGATTCAACCCCCCCTCTCAGTATATTCTTATGCTCTTCAAGAAGGAGGATAAGCTAAGGTCTAAAACGATCATTAAGCGGCTTAGGGCAAGGTAATAAAAGGAGCGAAGTTGAACATTTGAAGTCACTTCCTTTGACTCCCCAAATCATTGAACTTCCTTTGACCCCCCAAATCAGCGAACTTCTTTTGAGGCATTTCCTTTGCCCTTCCAAAACTGCAACCTGCCTTTGATGCATTTCCTTTGCCTAGTGAAATCTCCGACCATGCTTGAGCATCCCTAAAAGGCTATGAAATTCTGATCCAAGGGAAGTGAGGGAGCCAATTGAGTGAGAATTCAATCAGCAATTCATCAAGCGCTGTCAATTCTCATTCAAATCCATGATTTAGGTCCTCCTTTGCCTGGTCAGATCTGTGATCAAGCTTGAGGTCACTGTCAATGCCTCTCTAAAAGTCCGATCAGGCAGGATATGTTCTTGTTTTGGTGAGTTGAATGCTGGTTAGAGAAAGTGCTTAAGGTTCTGGAAGTTATTGTTGTCTTAAGATTGGTGAGGTTTCTGAGAGAGGAAGGAAGAAGTCACTTCCTTAGCCCTATGAGATCCACGAACTTCCTTTGCCACCTTAAACCAATGCAAATCAGGCATGTCTTAGACCTGAAACCTATCAAATCAGGCATATAAAAGTGAGAAATCAGACATAAATCTGGTCTGAGACGCAAAATTAGACTCAAATTAATGAGAATTAAGTTAAAAGAAAGGAATTCAGATTTAAAATTCAGATGTTTCCATGATCAGAAAATTAATTTTCAGATTTAGGAAGGTTAGTGGGAAGCTTGATTTAGTACTTTCTACAATGTTTTGATTCAAATTATGTTTGTTTCCAGATTTGATGCAAGTGGGATGAACATACTAAGGAATGTGAGAGAGTCAAGACTTTAAGGCGTGGAAGGAACAACACACCCACATGCAAGAGGGCAAATCAAGGCATAGGTGACGAGCAAGTAAAAAGGGCAACACAAGAATAGAGATCATTGACATCAAGGAGAGGACAAGAAAACTCCAAGATTGGTATGAAGGATTTCCATCGCATGAAGAGGATAACATTTTACAAGGAAGATCAAGCACTCAAGGAAAGAATTTATTACAATCTTGAATTTCCTCCGGAAATCCAAGAATCATTGCTAGTATAACAAGATGGAAGCTCCAGGGCTAAGGTGATCAAGGTAGGATATAGTTTCAGAAGAGTTAATCAAAGTGAGAAGATGATGCAATTTGGAAATATCTCCTACCTTCGTCTCATTCATTGATTGAGCTTGGAAATGTCGAGTATCAAGAGATATGTTTCATTCACCTACAACTTGCGATGAGTTACAAAGAATCAACAGCTGAAGTGGCGCCCAGTCATCTTCAATCCTATCACTTCATTTCAAGATAAGGCATCTAGTTCAATGTACCTGACTCATCCATCAAAGAGGATAACTACCACTTATGGGCACAAACTTCGATGTACGTACCCTCACCATCTATTAGTCAAATAATTCAATGGACATGTGGCCATTTTATTGTAAATCTCTCATTGGTCAAGCATTACATGCTTTGTAATGGGTGTATCAAACCCTAATTAGGGTTTCAATCTTTCGACCTTGGCCATTGATGTTGAATCAATCTGAGCCACTCATTGTAATGAGAGCACTATATAAGGCTCCAATTCTTCATTTGTAAAGGTTAATATTTAATAGTTCAGCAATAGTTTAGTAGTAGACAAAAGCAAGTAGATAGCAAGCAAATAGTTAGAGTAGAGTACCGTTGATGTGTATTTTACGTGCATACGAACACAAAATAAAATACCAAAGTATTTTACCCTATCTTGAACAAAATCACCTCATATGCTAAAGGATTGATCAACTAAAATGATTCCAAGGTTTCTACGGTCAGTTCTTGACATGTGGGTAACTCAATGGATTGATGTGATAATGTTGTTTTCACTCGGGGACTTACGTAATTGTTCAATATGGAGACTTCTCATGAATCGGATTTGGAATAGGAATGTTGATGACTTAGAATTTTGCAATGAAGCTCTCGATTCTAATCTAACAAAGATTTCTAAAAAATGGGCAAAAGAAATAGGGTTTAGGAGGTCTATTCAAAGCCTAGAATGCAAGGAAAGGGTGAACGATTCAATGGAATCCCACTGAGCAAGGTCTCACCATCAAATCGAACAATTTGACACAAGCTTAGTGCAATCATCTAAGGTATATTTCAAAGATGTTCAAATCGTTACCATCAAACATTGATACCATTCAAGTTAATGCATAGCAATGGATGTATAACAATTGAAGTTAAGTGTGCATAAAATTCCAGTTGACCACGCAAGGCACACTTCAATCAACAAGAGGCTAGTGGTATGGATTAAATGGATTCCACACAAATGCATTCAACAAATTCTTTCATTCAATCTAACAATACTTGAAAGAAAATTTTAATCTAAATTTCTAATCTAATTTGGAGGCAATGAGAACCTCAAATGCACAGAACATTTAATCAAAAATCACCATCAAGCTGAACAATGATTTGTATTCAAATCTACAACATATAGTGACGATTCTCAAAAATCTCTCTCTTACAAATGAGAGGCAATGGGGTATATATAGAGTCTCAAAAGAAATGAATGGCCAAGATTTAATCAAAATCAAGAGCCAAGATCATGCCAACAATTCCCTAAAGTTGCCCTAATAAGGGTTTACATAAATAATGGAGTCACCAACATATGGCCCAACGAAATAATGCCTAATCATCAAATAAGGAATCTTCTAGAAGATTCCGGCCTGCATCTCTTTCTCTCATAGCATATTCCAAGAATCTAGCCAATACAAAATCTATTTCCTCCATGGCAATGCTAGGCAAAACATCCTACTGCACATCAATCACATCCAACGCATCAGAACAAGCATCTAAAGTGTTCTCCCAATCTGGCACGAGCTTCTACGAATTGTGGACATGAATCAGCAAGGAAACCAAATCATCCATCTGATTCTTCTTCAAAGAATCCAACTGGTTGAAGTACATGAACTTCATTTTATCTCTCAACTCTGCTAAGTGTAGACCACTGGCATCAGTGACATCTACTCCCAATAACTCCTCAATAGAAGTAAGGATCTTTGACTGTATCTCTTGAATTGATCCCTTCCATCTCTGCAAAATCCTTGCGTGCGTGCTCATAAGTGGATTTCTTCATGGCCAATGAACAATACCAACCATGGAAATCATATTTGTCTCCATCATGTACAACTCCTTCCTTGATCAATGCGGACATAGAAATCCTCTTCAAAACTCTGAGGCGGGGAATGGTTTTCTCCAGAATAGGCTGTAATTCATCTTAAACTCCCTCCAAATATTGTATCCTAAATATGAGCGTTGTTGTCCTATCAAATGCCTGGACAAACTGAGTAAGGAAATCATCCGCATGTCTTCACATCTTCAACCCATTTTCCCAATTCCGACAGTGTAGCCCTCGTTGCCTCGTAATCAATATGGAGTCCACGATCAGCTGCAATAGGGCAAACAAAGGCGGGATTCTCATGCCTTACCCCTGCAATATACTCCCTAAGTCTAATATTCTCTTCTTTTTTAATTCTCTTTCTCTTCAATCTCCCTATCTACCCTTGCATTGATCACCTGAACTATATCATTGAGTTCTTGGAACTCTTGCTCTTTTGTAGTCCGTCCAAGGGCAACCGAAGTGATATGGAAATTCATAGGAGTAGCATCATCCATAGTCACATCACCAATAGGGACGACCACTTGTGCAATCCGCATTCTAGTTTCATCTCTAGCTATGTTTGAAAGTATCTCAGCCCTCCTAGGCTCCTTCTCCTGATTGCTCCTTACTAGGTAATCATCAATATCATCAATGGGCTGTGCTTCTATCATCTTCTTACTTTTCTCCATGCTCTTCATCAACCAATAGGGAATAGCATTCATCTCCATCCCGTTATCAAGACACATCTCTCGATCAAGTTCCTTAAATGCCGAGATAACATCTTCATCATCATCATCATTTCCCTTGTCCTTAGTCAAATCATACACATTCTTTCCCAAGCTAACCTCCAAAAGGACATTGGGAGACCCTGGCTGATCATCATTGTTCACCGTGTTGGAACATTGTTCAACTCTTGAGTATATTATCTGGTATAATCACCGTGTTGGAGCATTGTTCAAATTCTCTATCCTATTTGGGCATATCAATCTCCTTGATTGATGAGAAATTGAGGGGAGACAAAGACCGCTTGGCTTTTGCTTCATCTTCTTTACATCTTCAATCTTCTTCCCCTTAACCTTAGTTTCTCTTGGTGTATTCTTCCTTCGCTTTGGAGCTTGACTCTCTTCATATGCATGAATCCTTATATCACTAGTTGTTCTCTGATCATCTTTGGAAGAAGAATCCTCCTGTTTCATCTTCTCATATGTGAAGATAACACCCATATCTACTAATCTATTCATTTGCTTATCTACCCACTCTCTGGAGAAACTTATGACTTCTCTCATCAATTCGTTCAAATCTGTCACCTCCTTCTTTGACCAACTAGGCAATAGGATAGACCTCTTCATTTCATTTTCATAATGTGGATGGGTATCATCCTTATCATCCAATACTTGATCAGGAATGAGAAAGAGTTCACACCTTCTCATGAAATCCACGGACATCCTGGACCACATTCTTCTCTTCACTGCTTGCTCATCCATTAGGTTGGCCCAATAATTTTCAATGTCCTGCTTGTGTATGAATCTATCTCCTCTGATCCTTCCAACCTTCTCATGCGGATCAAATATTTCTCTTTTCTTGTATGTCCCAAGGCGATAGAATGCAATCTCTTCAATCACCGTACTAGCTGCAACACACCTCCAATGTCTTTCCTGTGGAAATAGGAAAAGTCATCCCAGTTCTATGCTTCTCCTTCTGGATGAAATCATATTCCAGAAGTTGTCTCACCACTTCCAATAGGATCAATCTGTCTGTAGGATACCTAGGAAGCTTGTAAGGTTCAGATTGGAATTCCTGAATCCTTAGGTATGTGAAAGTGGGAAACTATATGTACCATGATCCATATTGTTCAATTAATTTCGTTGCCTCTTTGGACAACCTTCTGTGGATTCTGCCTTGCAACATCCTCATAATATACATGGTGAATGCATCATTCACCCTCCTATAATCTTCAATTCTATACATGCTCAATTGTGGATAGCATTCATAACTTCTGTATTGCCCTTGTCCATTCTCGACTTCACCTCTGCATATCAATCCTTTGTATGCGACAAATTGTGCAAGTAGATATACAAGGTAAGAAGTCATGGCAAATGACTTGGATCTCTCCACATTTTTCAACTGGAAATCTAGATTGTCGTTGATGATTTTTGACCAATTGATCATCGTTCCTCTCAGACAATCCTAGATAGAATAGAACATCTATCCATCATATAATGCACCTTGTGGCATCCCTATCACTCGGTTCAATAGGAATACCAAATCTCTATATTCCTCCTTCAAATCTGTGCACATGAGTGTCTTGGGTGCCTTGGAATGATGAGGCCTTGGCTCTATCATCCATTCTTTGTTTACAATGGTCTTACATGCATCCGCCTTCGCTTTGTACTTCGCCTCATACTCATCCTTTGTCCTATCCTTCATATCTGCATTGTGTGGGATTCCAAACACTTTGGTATGGCGTCCTCGCAATAGTTACACCTTTGGGAGTCTTAATAATTTAGGAAAGAGGATCATAATGCCTTGCTCACTCTAGGGTCAACTCGTTGCATTGTATGGACTATGGAAATCCAACGGCGTGATAAATGCCACTCTTCACGATGTTTGCATAGGTAGGAGAGGGAATCTGGTTTTTTGTTCCGAACATCATCTGCCCCATATTTAGGAAATGCATGTTCGTATCTGTGATCTCTTTCCATCTGGATGACAATTTGGATTCCGGATAGAATCCCTCTTTGGACAATCCTCAATTGCTCCTTCTAAACTCCAATCCCGTATTTCGACATTGTACTTGTATGAAGTTGGAAGTCAATAACTTTGGAAAATTCATCCTGATAGCTATTTTCCAAAGATAAAAAACTCTTAATCGACAATAAATTGTTTGGCCAGAAATTTTTAAAAAATTGAGAATCGGCAAAAAATAAAGAAAAAATCGGCAATAAATTGACAAATTTATCGAACATTTGAAAATATATAATTTCTTAAAATATTCTAAAAAAAACACTTGTCATGCCGTCGAATAACCTTTGCCATCAAATCTTGTTGAAAATATATAAATCGGCAATAAAACTTTCTAGATATAACATGTGTCGTCAAATCTCTTCGAATCTCAAATGCATTTTAATAAAAATTAAAAACTTTCTACTCTAACTTGTGTTGTCGAATCCCATTTGTTGATTCAGTTGGCACTCTGCAAATCCCATGGGCAGTCGCATGAAGATTCACGCGCTCAGTAAAACGAAATCGCGCCCTTGTATCTTAAAAAACTAAGTCACCATGTTCAAGTTCGAAGATTAAAATTCCGATGATATTCGACATGAGAAAGAAAATCGAAAAAAAATTCGTCATTAAATTCGTTTTATATAAATTTGATTTTTTAGAAAATATAAATAATATGAAAATAAACAATATTAAATATGTTTAATTTTATTGAAATATTTTAATTTAAATTTGTCAAATTTATATATTAATATTTAAAAATAATATTCATGACCCGAATTTGCCACAATAAATTTGTGATCATAATAATGTTAATATAAATTCACGACCTTGGATTTTAAATAATGTTAATATTAAAATATTATTATGAATTAATAAAAAGGCCCTGTTCATAGCATTAATATAAGTGATTGTCTTTTTAGAAAATATAAATAATATGAAAATAAACAATATTAAATATGTTTAATTTAATTTAAATATTTTAATTTAAATTTGTCAAATTTTATATATTAATAATTAAAAATAATATTCACGACCCTGAATTTGACACAATAAATTTGTGATCATAATAATGTTAATATAAATTCACGACCTTGAATTTTAAATAATGTTAATATTAAAATATTAATATGAATTAATAAAAAGGCCCTGTTCATAGCGTTAATATAAGTGATTGTCTTTTTAACATTTATATTAATGTTTATATTCGAGCTGCGACTTTTGCTGATGCATCTCCAAACCCTACCCGCAGTAAAGCATCGCGTCGGTCTGCAACCCATCAGTGGCCCTCAAACCTCTCGGCAGCAGCTGGGAATTGGTCAGCCGCTGATGGAGAAAACTTCTGCAAATCACATTACGAATTTAAGGCGAATTTTTGCGAACTTATACTTTTTTTAGGGTTATGAAGTAAAAAAAGAAGGGCGCTTTTTAAAAAAACCCGATTTTTTGACATTTTGATCGTGATTTCATCGCGATTTTTTCGCCTAAGCAGATCTCGATTGTTTTTTTAAAATCAGTCGCGATTTATTGGATGATTAAATCATTTGGTAGAATAGCTCGTGATAAATTGTGATTCAATCGATTTTTTACCGATTTTTTCATCTATGCTATTTTCACAATTAGATAAGTTCCGATTTCTAATTATTTGGACACTTTGTAGGAATGGAAATCAGGAATTTTATCCACATTTCTAACAAATTCCGAAAATAAAATGTAAACATGATAACAATAGGGTCCAAAACCCTCATAAAACTCTTAAAAATCAATATTTTCAGACTTAACTAAGTCTGAAGACACCTCCTTATACTCAGAAAATTTATCAAAATTAAGGTTCAAAGGAGTGTACCAAATCTGGAAATGTGTTAGGAAAGGTGTGAAAAATTTGATTTCCACTTCAAAAATGTTTGAAGACACCTTTCCAAACTCACCAATGGCTGCCAGTAAGTCTGAAGACAACTTGCAACATTTAAAATCAGTCACTTAAAGCAATGTTGCAGCCATGTAGAATGCAAATGCATGATGAAAATAACCTTCCCAAGGTCAAAACAATGAAATTTGGGTATGAATGGAGGGCTGGTAAAAAGAAATCAGTCTGAAGACAAGTCTGAAAAATGAAGTTTCAGACTTATCATCACCTCAAGCAATGGTGGCAAATTCAGAAAATGATCACCAAATGTCATAAAAATGCCTTCCCAATGAAATCGCCGAAGTACATAGGTGGCTGGAAATGAAGGACAATCTGAGGATAGCTTGCAACAATGGTGTCTCAGACCTGCAACAGCGATAGTAACCTTTGAAAATGCTTTAAAATGTCCTCAAAATAGTCTTCAACCAAAATCGCCCTAGTGTGAAATTGCTTGTAGGTGAAAAATATGTCTGAAAATTGTGTTTCCAGCTAGCAATGGAGGTCTGATCAGCTTCAACAATGGAGGAAAATGCAGGTTTGAAACAAATCACAGCCAACACCTAGCAATGGCGCCTCGTATTGTGACCTTTTTCCACACATCGCCCCATTGCTACTGGGGACCCTCTGATTTTCCTGCTTTCTAGGGTTTTGTTAGCGTCCTGTGACCTTTTGCTGCAGTTTCACCAAGCCTTGTCTAGTTCAGAGCATTTTAGGCCCTGACGATTGAAAGTTAGTTTTTGCAAGTTATGTGATTCTGAAGTGTGAACACCACCAGAGTGCTTAGAAAGGCCAAAGGACGAAGATCGCAATCGATTTGGACGAATTTGGACAACTTTCTATTTTTAGAAAGTTTGCTTTTTTTGCTTTTTCCTATTTTTTAGGAAGTTTTGTTTTTGGCATTTTCAGCCCGATCCCCGGTATGGCTATTTTTAGAAAGTTTTTCCTATTTTTTAGGGATGTCTGCTTTTTGCTTTTTCGGGATGTAAACCGAGGGTTTACACTTGTACTACTAACCAGCTTCGATCGGAACTCGAAAATTCCAAGTTTTGACCTAAAAAAGATGAATCCCTAGATTTTAGGCTTTTTGCTTTTTCGAGATGCAAACCTAGGGTTTACACTTGTACCACTGACTAGCTTCGATCGGAACTTGAAAATTCCAAGTTTTGACCTAAAAAAGCTGAATCCCTAGATTTTAGGCTTTTTGCTTTTTCAGGATGCAAACCTAGGGTTTACACTTGTACCACTGACCAGCTTCGACCGGAACTCAAAAATTCCAAGTTTTGACCTAAAAAAAGCTAAATCCCTAGATTTTAGGCTTTTTGCTTTTTCGGGATGCAAACCTAGGGTTTACACTTGTACCACTGACCAGCTTCGATCAGAACTCGAAAATCCCAAGTTTCGACCTAAAAAGATAAATCCCTAGATTTTAGGCTTTTTGCTGGTTCAGATGATCCACCTAGGCATGGATTTCAAATTTCAAGTTAATCCGATTAAATTAGACTAAACTGTGAAAATTTTGAAATTTCTCTGAAAATTATTCTAAGTCTGGCTAACAAGGGTTTTGAAGTATTTTTGCAGGTTCAAACCCCACCACGATGCAAGAGAGGCCATGAAGGAGCCTTGCCTGAAGTCCACCATGCCTTAGGAGGCTGTGTGGGTGCTCACCCTGAAGTCCGCCATGTTTGGGGAGGTCACATGGGAGCACACTCTGAAGTTTGCCAAGGGTAAAAGGGCCATGAAGGTCCTCACTCTAAAGTCCGCCAAGGTCTAAGAGGTCAATGTGGAGAGCCTTCCAAAGTCCGCCCAAGCAAGAGGAGAGAAGGCTAAAGTCCGCCCAAGTGATGGAGGAGCTATCCTTAAAGTCCGCCACACCTCGGGGGGGTCATGAAGGAGCTCTCACCAAAGTCCGCCATGAGTTTGAAGGAGGCCATGTTGAAGCAAAGGCTAAAGTCTGCCCCAATGCCTTAGCCAAATAACATCAATGATGGAGGCCATGAAGGTGCCTTAGCCAAAGCCCACCATGCATTTGGAGGCCATGTGGGAGCACTCTCCAAAGTCCGCCCAAGGTTGGGAGGCTAAGGAGGAGTGATCAAAGTCCCCCCAATGAGGAGAAGCACTAGAAGTCCGCCCAAGATGCTAAGTCAAGCAAGAGGAGCCTTGCCTAAAGTCCGCCACACCCTAGAGAGGTCATGTGGGAGCTAACAACAAAGTCCGCCCACGCTTGCCAAGTGTTGGGAGCAACCTCCAAAGTCCGCCATAGGCTAGGAGAGATGCCTAAAGTCCGCCATAGGCTAGGAGGGTCTTGAGGAGAGGTCACCAAAGTCCGCCACACTTGGGAGCAACCTCCAAAGTCTGCCATAGGCTAGGAGAGATGCCTAAAGTCCACCATAGGCTAGGAGGGTCCTGAGAGAGGTCACCAAAGTCCGCCATACCTTGGAGAGGTATCCAAAGTCTGCCAAAATTTGAAGAAGATGGAGATAAAATTCGAAAAATCAACCTACACATGGAAGGTCAAACAAAGTCAACATGATGTCACAAAATCCACAGAGATTTCAAAATTAAATCCAAAATGAAGAAAATATCTAGGGATTATTGAATATCTTCAAAATAAATCCAAAGTGGAAATTTTTTTTTGAGGAAAAGAATATTGAAGGAATTTTGGAAAATTATTGAGATATTAATTCAAAATGGAAAGTTTTTTTTGAAAGGGAATATTGGAGAATTAATGAATATCTTCAAACTTAAATCAAAATGGAAAGTTTTTTTAGAATTAGAAGTATTAGTTGGATGATTTTAGGGGTTTTGCTTAACCTTGTCTACAAATACTTCATTATCAACTTCATTATTACACCAATAAGTTCAAAATTACTAAGGAGAGCTTAGTAAAGTATGTTAGTTTGAAGATCATCTGGAGAAAATTCTAGATATTGTTGGAAGTGGGATAATATTTTTTGGCAGAAGGTTTACAGATTTCTGGAGAAAGGCAACTTTTCTGAATTTTTTGAATTTTTTGGAGAAAAGTCTAGCCTTACTCCTATCCAAGTCAGAGGTGAAATTAAAATTGTAAATTTTCTGAATATTTTCCAGAATTTAATAAATGAATTTTTCAAAAAATTTTGGAGGAAGAAAATCATTTTTTTGGCTAAGTATGAATTTTTTTGAAAGTTTTGACACTTGGTGGTAACCACAACCAACCTTAAGACTGAGGGTTTTAAGGTGGGAATTCAATTTTTATGGCTAAGTATGAGAATAAAAAAGGGGAAAATTTTACAACACCTAGCCATTTCGCAGCCCCGTTATTTCAAAACTTTGCAAATCCTTTTCTAACTTTAAAATTTCCATTGTTTGTCTGCAGGCCTTATACATTATGAAATTCCAGGTAGACAAAGATGCTCCTCCAAAATCGAGGATGACTTCAAAGTGGAAGAACATCAGCGACACCAACCTCGGACACATCAATCTGAGGGAGTTTAAGCAGCGAATGTTTGGTCTGGACAACCTTGTGCCTACCACCATTGCGCGAAAAATGATGAAGAGTGGTATCGTGCACGCTGCCGGCTTCCTCCCCACTATGCAGTGCAATGAACTAGTAGTTGAATATGCCAAACACTACAACCCCATCAGTAAGGATATTGTTTCACCTGATGGAAGAGTGTTGGCGAATGTCAGCGATGAGGCCATCAGAGAGGCCTTCAGGATCCCTGAGTACCACAACGCAGTATATATGACAAAGGACGAAGCTGACAGTCTGTACCACGACCACCTGGAGGAATATGATGCCATAGTTAACCATTCCTAGCTAGACAAGCCGAGGAAGGGCGCCTCCAAACTCCAGAGGAAGAGCCTAGTGCGAGCATACTTCAAGGAGGACATTGGGGACATGATTGTCCTGCTCAATAGAATAATAGGAAATCCTCAGGGAGCTCCATTCGAACCTTGGATGTATTATTTCATTAATGAAATAATCAATGGAGTAAAAATGATAGACTGGGCCCGTATGATTAGCGACAACCTAGATAGCCAGCTAAGGAATCTGGAGGCGAATAGGACTTTCTTCATGAGTTCTTACTTGTTCTATTCTTTAGCCAGGACCTACAGGTACAAAGGTCTCACTTGTAGAGGAGAAGTTGGGAACAAGGAGAACCAATTTTCAGTATATGATTGCTATCCCCAGCTCCACATGGAGGAGAAGTTCCATTTCAAAAGGGTGAATGATACCTTCCTGATGCACATTACCCGGACACTTCAAGGTGGCCTGCACTAGAGGCTCTCTCAAGAGTCTATGGACTTCATCGGTTGGTTAGGGTGTTGGTACATCCAATATCCAAAGTTCACTTACCTCCGAATTCAGGGATTCTCTGGGCCTCCATACAAGCTTCCAGCTTACCCTACCAATCGAGTGGTGTTGCTCGAGGTTGTGAGACAATTGGAGGAGTATATAGTGATTCAAAGGGATAAGCAGAAGAAGGCAGGGACGTCCTCACTTACAATTGGTAATGGACTGGAAACATGTCCATCATCACAGGCTGCAACCACCGCTGAGAAAGAACTGGCCTGGTATCCCTTCTATCAACACAAGGCAAGAAAAGATTTCGATCCATTCCATAGGATAAAGAAGATCGAAGGGACAACGTTTGGGCACAGACTGGATTTAGAAGACTACTGGGCTAATGCAGCCGATAGTTTCGAGATCCGGAAGAGGTTCTGGTCAAGAATTCCTTTGAGTATGGTGAGAGTAATGGAAGTATTCAAAGTTGCCGATCAGGTAGAAGAAAGCCTAGAACTTCAGCAGCCAGGTTTTGAGAAGATGAAGAATGAACCCTTAGTCTTGATAGATTGGACAAAGGGAGAAAAATCAGATCTAGCAAACCTCATGAGGTCAGTGGTTGAGTACTCAAGGTGGTGGGCGTCTGAAAAGACAAAATTGTTGAAGGCCAAAGGTGTGGCTTTAACTTATGAATTAATGGGAGTAGATGATACTCTGTCCGTCCATCCTTGTACCTCCGCCGGTGATGCTTGGAATCTAGAAAGTGTTGGGTCTCGAAAGAGGAAGGAGTTGGGTGGAAGCTCCACAAAGGTCAAAGGGAAAAGGGCTGTAGGTGAAAGAAGAGAATCCAGCAAAAGTCACTCCATCCTAAGTGCTGCTTCCATTGCGCCTGATCAGAGTACAATTGGGAAGCAAGAGATGAACATCTGTGTGATTGATGATGAAGTAAGAGTGCTTTTCCAGCCAGTTGAAGAAGTGGTGGAGAAGGTCCTCTGAACTCAGACAGGAGGCAGATTGAAGCCCCTACAATCTTCTTGGATGGCATACCAGCAAACCCAGGAGAGGCAGATGATGAGTTTGATTGAAACACTGTAGAACAATCAACCATTCCCGATTGGCTGAGAGCAAGGATAAAGGCCAAGGTTCCCAAGGAGGCCTACTCAACTGAGGAGATCACCGCAGCATTCTTGGAGAAGGTGAATGAACCCGCTATAGCTAAACCGCCCAAACCAGCCAGGAAGTTTTCCTTGATTCAGAGAGACAATGTCGGATTTAGGATAGTCCAGCTAGCAGTGCCCAAAGAAGGGAAGACTAGGGACAATGTCACTGCAGATGATTGCAAGGTTACCACCATAGAGATGGGTAAGCCTACCCAGGACCAAGAGATCCAATATTTTGATGACTCCTACAACGTTCTAAAGAGGAGGCTGGCTCATGAAAAGGAAAAGAGGAAGAAAGTGGAAGAAGAGAACCAACAGTGGAAGAAGTATGTTCTCCATCTTACCCGCCCGCTCAACCATGAAGTCCCGGCTACTCCACCACAACGTCTTCAGCAGGGATCAATGAAGGACTATGATGCTATGAAGGGATCGTACACTCAAGAAAAGGAGTGTATTTCAGACGCTTTGGTACGTGCTGACACCCTGGTAGAAAACTTAGTATCGGCACATAGGCAACTTCTTTGTTGATTGATCGTATCCAGGATCTAGCATCCAATTGGGAAGAAGTGGATGAAATTCAGAATGAAATACTCCCTCACTTGAAGGTTATCTGAGGCATGTCAAAGAAGAGCTTAGTGGATGAAGGCATCATACAGACAGGAGACAGGTACGACTTCGGCACGTGGTACTATGCTCTGGTCACCCGGATTGAGGTTCTGAAGAAATCCGAGACCAAGTGTTTTGAGACAGAGGCAAGGGTTAGAGAGATCCTGGGCAAGGTATTCCGTGTGGCATCAGAGATCTGGAAGAAGGAAAGCCTAAGGGAGAAGCATTTACAAGCAGAGAACCTGAGAGCCAGGATTCAGGCAAGCTTCTTCCGAGATTCAGGGATGATTAACAAAGGCGATCTTTTGAAGATTGCAAACTTCCTCTCCATCGATGACAACTTCCTCACCCAAGTAGTGGAGTGGGAAGGCATCCTTGCCACATGTGCCGACGATGTGGACCTCATTGACTTCTAGATTGGCAGTTTGCCAAGTGTCACCATGGAGGAGGTCAAGCTCATTGTGTCCAGATACGTTGAATCTCTGAAAGAGGAAAGTGGCCACTCACCTCAGTAAAATTAGCAGCTATGCCACTTGTCACTCTTTCATTTGCTTGGACTGATAGTATTTTGGGAAACCCTAATTAGGGTTTAGGACTTTCAATCTTGGCCCTTGATCACTGTTTGATCTCGGCCATTCATTTATTTTTGAGAAACTATATAAGGTTGCCTCCTCTCATTTGAAAAGGGTGAGGTTTTTGATGTATTGTTGCTTAAGGTCATTTCCAGATAATATATTGCATGTGCGCTGGTTTGTAATCTCTATTATTTGAATGATTTGCATGGTTTCAATTGCCTCAACACTTAGTTAGAATTAATTTAGATTTGCTTTCATTGTTGTTAATTTGAATGAAGGATTTTATAAGTGTCAATTGATGGTGTATTTCCGCTCATACTTTTGGTAAATGGATGATTTCCATTCTACCGTTCAAAGTTAGTCTGAGCCCATCCCCTGTGCATCCCAACATCTCGATCATAAGCACAACCCATTGAAGATTGCATCGGCCTTGTCCAGTTGTCCCTAGTGTGGCGAAGCAAGGTTTGGTTTCTCGAAAGCACCCAGTTGATACCATCTCTGAAATTCGTAGGATTAGATTAGCCTTCCTAAACCCTATCTCTTTTTCCCTTTCTTTTGAAAGTCTAAATCCCAGAAAATCCCAAAAAAAGAAGAGCCTAAATTGCTAAATCCATCTAAGTCCAGCAGTTCAAAAATACTTGTCAAACATAAGTCCCCCTTGAAAATTTCAGCATACACTACCCAAGAAGCTATTCCACTAAAGTCACTTGTTCGCACATAGACCTTGGAATCAGTAGTGATTTTTCAAGATAGGATAGAATACCTTCGGGTATCCTATCCTAATGTTTGGTAGATGATAAAACAGACACCAACACCTCCCAAATACAAGTGCTTCACTTCAAAATGGAGGGAAATTCCACTAAACAAAAATCGCCCAGCTAGAGGAGTGGCGCCACCCAAGGAAAAATCGCCCCCGTGTAAAAATTGCCTTCCAAATTTGCTCCAATAGCTCCCAAAAAATTGCCCAACTCAGCCACTTAAAAAAACCATCAGCAAATATAATAATACTATAATGCTGGCCAGCCTCCTTAAACTTGTTTTCACCATGAGTTTTCACCACGCAAGCAATGTGGGATAAAACTTTGCTTTTTATACTTGCCTGGGGAAAATCGATTTGCTTCTAGAAGTGTCTAATCATTAAATGATCATTGCAAATCATTAATTAATTGTTTTGATTTTTAAATAATTGCAAAAAACAATTAAATTCCCAAATAAAATTTATGAAAATTATTAAAATTTGCTCTTCAGGGAAAATCGCCCCTTATTGGGATAAAAATCCCAATCAAAATCCATCACATTTGCACAAAAATGTCTCCAAGGGAAAATCGCCATCCATCTAGAATTAGATTTCCGACTTCATTTCGTCATTAAGTCTTAAAAAATCACCTTGGGGGAAATCGACCCCTATCTGGATAATCATCCAGATCAAATTTCATCAACATTGGTGGAAATTCACCCCGCATTAGCAATCATTATCCTCACAAAAATCCTCAAAATTTGATCATGAATAGCCCTGGTGGAAAATCGATCATCATCAGGATCTTGAATTTCAAAGTCATCTGCACTCCAAGGGAAAAACGTGGGTCATCAGGAGGATTTCCCAGCACTCAGCCAAAAATTTACCTCCCTGGTGGAAAATCGCCCTCCATCAGAACTCTGAATGGGGGAAAATTGAGGTCCATCGGATTCTAGTTGAAATTCATATCCCATCAAGATTTTGAGTGGGGGAAAACCATGGGTCATCGGAAATGTGGGGGGAAAAGCACCTCCCATCAGGAATTTTGACGTTTAGACCCTTATAACATGGATTTTCATTAGGCATTTAATAAATTAACCACTCAAAATCATTTGAGCACCTCTAATTTTCAATAAAACGTGTTGGGACTTGAGCAAATTTACCAAAATTTGAGCAAGACAAAAGGAATTCTATCGTGATAAAGTGCAAAATGTAACTTGAATAACTTCCTAGGAGCAAGAAAACAACCGCTAAAGGACCTAGGCACAAATAATATCACCGACTTAAACGTTTAAGACACATCTGCGCTCAAAAGGTCTACACTTGGGCGAAATTAGGATCGCTACGACATCTAACATTTTACACACTTGATCCTATACAAAACTCAAAAACCCTAATAGCAATTAGGCATGATCACATTTCTAACTCGAGACTCGGATACTGAAAACTCAAAATTGTCAGCCAAACTGCGAAAACCCTAAACTAACAAGACACAAAAAACAGGAAAGAGGAGGTCCTTGTTTGCAATGGGGCGATGTGTGAAAAGGTCACAACAAGTAGAAAGAGAAGGCAAAGATTGTTGTAAGCAGCATATTAATCTCATTGAAGATATGGTGAACTTTACGTGTTGATTCAACAATTTGCATGGTCTCTACTTCTCATTTAATTTTCATGTTGTTTAGATGAATGGAAGAACTTTGTGCATGGTCAATGGTGAAATTCGTACATCCATACTACTAACACCTTGGTGATTGTAAAGTGTCTTGCATAGTCAACTGGACACATCTTAGCCAAGCTTAACTTCAATTGCTACTTCTTCATTGATATGCATCCTCTTGATGGTGTCCATGTAGTTGGTAGTGATTTGAACATCATATGCTTACCTTAGGAGATTGCACTAAACTTTGTGGAGTTGCTGCTTTGCATGGCAAAGCAAAGTCTAGTTGAGCTTTACCAAAGATTGTCCATTGCTCTTACATTCCTAGGAATTAGATTAGCTTTTTTTTTTCAATCAAGTTAATTTCCATGTTCTAGCAAGCATTCAAGATTCAATGCGAGTCCACCTTGTGATTCCAACAATATCACATCAACACACTGAGTCTATCCAAGAGCATGTCAAGCCTTGACATTTGGAACCTTGGAGTCACCTCCTATGATCATGAAGTTTAGCATAACAGAAGATTCTGTTCAAGAGAAGATATAATACTTAGTATTTTATTCTATGTTGCATTGTGCATGAAAAACAAATCGACAGTCACCATACTTCTATTTCCCAATCGCAAAGCTCCTTATGATGGTCATCGAGTCTTGGAATCTGGTCACAACAACTTTTGTTCTTGCTTGCAGGTCATACTTTTCATGAAAAGGCTATGTTTCTTCTTTATGGCATTCCTGTAGCCTTTGGTATTTTTATCGTTATCATTTTTAGGCATTCTAGCCAACATGCAAAGGTACTCAGTGATTTCCTATTTTTTGAGCAGCATTTCCAGTTAATTGTAATTCACAGAACAATCTTTGAAGGTAGTTGCTTTAAAGAAATCAAATATTGTAAACTGGATGGTTTACCAACTGTAGTAAATTGAATATTGAATATTCTGAACAGTCTACCATCGGATCCTAATTTATCATTGTAATAGATCATGGTAAGTTTATCTATTGGATGGTTCTTTCATTTTCAGTATATTTTCCACCATGCTTGGTGTGTGTTGGAATTGGGTGACTGAGTCTGCCATTTTGGCATAATGATGCAATTCCACTTGCATTCAGCCAGTTTGACTTGGTCAAAATTTGCATAAGTGATAACAGTTTTCCACAATCTATCGTATTGTATATGTGCTGTTTCTGGATTAAGATTGTTTTTATTTGTATCAATGTTTCGAATCACACTCTGTGATCCATCATCAGGATGAAAGAGAGCTTAGGAGTAGAAAAATGGATGGTTGCAGACCAAAGGAGCATATAAAGAGAGGGGAAGGAAGGAAGGGTAGGGAGGGTTTGGTAGGGGTAGTTAGGGAAGGGAAAGGGATAGGTGACATGTCACATCAAAGAGCCAACAAGGATTGACATCAAGATAAAATAACAAAAACCAAAATTAAAGCAAAGTGAAATTAAAATAAACTAAATGAAAAGAGAGAGGAAAACTAAAAAGATCAAAATCAAAGGTTAAAAATACTCCTTAATATACTAATATAATTGAAGTAGCATGATTTTAAATATTGCAACAAAGAACACTAGCAAAAGGCTAACAAAGAATAATGAAAAGGGGGCTAATAAAAAGGAAAAATAAAGAAAAGAAAGGAGGAAAACAAAAACGACAAAAAACACTAAAAAGAAAACTAAGGAATTAAACAAAATAAGCAAGAACCTAAAGAGACAAAGAGACAAGGAAAGAAAGGAATAACAACAAGAATGAAACCAAAATTTGAATTTCACTCTATCAGCTATTTTGGCTTTGATTGATTCTATTGCTTATATTGTAATTTGGTCGACTAGTCGTCAATTCTTCTAACATAATTCTTGTCTTCGTATGTTCTCACCTTGCCCACATCAGGAACATGGTGATCAGAAAGGGCTAGGATTCAAGTGATCGCAAAAAAATTATGTGAATTTGAGCTAATGCCCAATGAGGGATATTACAATGGTACAAGGGCTGATGGTCTTGCCAACTTGTTTTTCAGAGTTAATTGTTTTCATGTATAGCTATTTGTCACATGCATCCCAGTGATAGGGAAAACATATATTATTAAAGAGAAATCAGAAAACAATACCGGTTTCCAGAGAATCCAGAAGTACTGTTTCCATCTTTAGAAACTGTCAAAACACGATAATATGGCAAAAAAGAAAAAAAGAGCCATGGGGGAAGAAGATTCTCCAGAGGCAAGGTATAATAGACTCATACAAGGGCAACGATGCCTTAAAAACATATTAGCTCAGTTGCTTTTTGACATGTAAAGTAATATGTCCATGCCTAGGCATCAGAATGGTGAGGGAATCACTTTTGAGGGTAATAATCCCAATATTGCTTACACGGTTACACCAACACTTAGAGGACTGTCATTGGCTCAGCTGTGAGACCTTTCCAACCCATTTTTATTCATAGAGAAGATGTTCATGAAGGGGAAGCTCAAAATCTAATTGTGAATGATATAATAGCTTGTTATGTTGACTATAGAGCACTTGTAGAGGGGATTTGGAGTGAGATACAACTCACAAATTTTATGAATATGAAGAATTCTCTGAATGGCCCTAGATCTGAGCCTAGACCACAAGCTATCGAGTGAGTTTTGGAACATGCTTTGGGGAAGTTATCACTTCCTGTTTTTGATGGATCTAGCAAGCGTTCAGCTAGAGCATAGATTCAGAAACTAGTCACGTGCTTCTCACTTCGGTCAAGGTTAGAAGAGGAGGCCATCAAATTTGCCACAATCCATCTTGAGCATACAACACATGAATTATGGTATTATGGGTTTGTTGATGTGTTTTTTATGCACATGCCAACACAAAATAAAATACCCAAAAGTATCTTATCCTCTCTTGAATAAAGCTTCTCAAATGCTGAAGATTCGCTTAAGGATCACTTGAGACAACTCCAAGGTTCATAAATGTCAGGTCTTGACTTGTGTAGAAGCACAATTGGTTGATGTGATTGCTGGTATCATAAGGGGACTTACGTTGAATTGTTGAATGCTTGAATCGTTGGAACTCGATCATCTGATGTTGCAATCTTGTGATGCTTTTTATCCTAAACTAGCTTGAATTAGAAAAAACAGCAAAAGATGGAGGGTTGAGGAGTTCTATTCTAAGACCTAGAATGTGAGAAGATAGTTGAATGATCAGATGGAATCCTACTGGGCGAGGTCTCACCATCAACTTGAACAATTGGACACAAGCTCAGTGCAATCTTCTGAGGGCATTTCAAAGATATTAGAATCAATACCATCAAACATTGATCACCATTCAAGTTGTGTAACCATTCGAAGTTAAGCTCATATCATTCCAGTTGACCACACAAAGCACTCTTACAATCAACAAGAGGCTAGTGGTATGGACCAAAGGATACCACACAAATGCATTCAACAAATTCTTTCATTCAATGAAGGCAAATTGAGAATTTAAGATCATACAAATTGTTGAAACAACTAATCAAATTCACTATAACTTCAATGAAATCAATTGTTCTTTACAACAAGGCTTTGACAACAATCTTTGCCTTCTCCTAATCTAACTTCTATTCTAATTGCTATTCACTATTCTATTCTTCGAAAACCATTCTAATCTACAATCAACAAGAGGCTAGTGGTATGGACCAAAGGATACCACACAAATGCATTCAACAAATTCCTTCATTCAATGAAGGCAAATTGAGAAGTAAAGATCATACAAATTGTTGAAACAACTAATCAAATTCACTATAACTTCAATGAAATCAATTGTTCTTTACAACAAGGCTTTGACAACAATCTTTACCTTCTCCTAATCTAACTTCTATTCTAATTGCTATTCACTATTCTATTCTTCGAAAACCATCTATTCTATTTGCTAACTATTAGTATTAACTATTCACTATTAACCCTTTACAAATTATTCACTATTCTATTCTTTGAAAACCATCTATTCTATTTGCTAACTATTAGTATTAACTATTCACTATTAACCCTTTACAAATGAGGAGCTTGAGCCTTTTATAATGCTCTCAATACAATTCAATGGCTCAAATTGACTATTCACTATTAACCCTTTACAAATGAGGAGCTTGAGCCTTTTATAATGCTCTCAATACAATTCAATGGCTCATATCAATTTGAGATCATGACCGAGATTTTACAATGAAAACCCTAATTAGGTTTGTTACAACAAACTCAATTCTGGCCAATGAAATGATTACAACACTTTAGCATAACCAATAGATAATAAGGGAAGGTGCCTCAAAGTTTGTGTCCTCATGGACGAGTCAAGTTCATTGAATCAACTCAAAGTTTGTGTCCTCATGGACGAGTCAAGTTCATTGAATCAACGACATGCTGAGGTGGAACTTCTCTGATTGGTGAGTGGTGACTGGGATGATGAAACGCCATCTCATCTTGATATTACCTTGAAATGAATCCTTGATGTCATAGCTGCTTCTTCAGGCGTTTGAAACTCTTCCTTTATGTTTCCCTTCATGCTGTTGATGTTGTGGATCATGTCGTTGTGTAAATGAATTCTTATTGTGTAATCAATTTTCCTATGCTTGCCTACGAAGTTCCCTTGAGGATATCTTCCTTGCATTTTGGTCTTGATGTTGAAATTTGCTCCTTGAGAGACTTGTGTCAATCCTCCTCTATTGTGATCCCTTTGATTTCTTCTTCATCTCCTGCAAAACAAACAAATGAGCATCAAACACATATAATATATAACCTTTTCATACTCCCATTTTGACATGATCTCCTATTTTATGTGCTGCAGGTTTGATATGTGTTTCTATAAGGAAGATCGCTGTCTTTGTGATGGAGTTTGCTGCTATCTCTTGATGAATTTCGCTATTGCATGATGAAATTCGCTCCTCTTGATTACTGAGTCTGCAATCTCTGTGATTGAATTCGCTTATGCTGATGATGAAATTCACTGATCTTAATGAACTTTGCTGTTTGCTAATGAAATTCGCTACTTAGAGAGAGAAGGAGAATGTTTTGATTTGATGTTTGAATGATTGTTTGAAATGGTCATATATAGGCGCTCAAGGGAAAGGTTGTGTCTTTTCTTATGAGGCCGACCTGATTCGGTGCAAGTAAAATCACAGATTATCTTTTCAATGCCTCTTCAAGGTGGCCGACTTATCACTCATTTAGACATTTATCATTCAAAATCGATTTTTGCATTTTGGCGCCAAAGTAGTGTTTGACTAGTCTTTGAAAGTGCATTGAATATTAGGAAAATTCGCTCCCCCTCCTTAATTTGTGAAGTTCGCTCTTGCATCTTAAATCTTGAAGTTCGCTCATCTATCTTGAATCTTGAAGTTCGCTCATATGCCTTGATTTGTGAAGTTCGCTCATCTCCCTTCAAACACGAAGTTCGCTCCTATGCTTGAAGATGAAGTTTGTTTTCAATACATTCTTTGCTCACTCCTTTTCATTTCATCCATTCAAGTGCCTCAAATGCTGCTCAAGAAGTCCACATCGCTGCCAACTATGAGCAATGGAAGCAGATTTCGCTCCAACCAGGGAGCACTTGAAATTATCATGTACTTAATCAAAACCTGCCCTTTCAACCTGCCTCTCAATGTAAGTATAATCAGATCTCTTGAATGGTAGAGGAAGTCATTTCTGAATAGCTATCTTCCAGCTTGATGTTGTCTTGAAATGTGAGTTGAATCTCAACGTGACTTGTCCTCCATGCTTCCTTGGGTGCTCATCTTTCTGTTTTCTTTTATCTTCATACCAAACCTGTAAAGCAAAAATATTTTGCATCAAAACATTAGGAATGAAAACAATTTTCTGCAAAAATCAAGCTTCCTATAACCCATTCAAATCTGAACATGGCCTTCTAAGGCTGGACATGATGATACTGATTGAATCATAGACAGGATATATCTAAAAATTTGCCAAAATCAGGTCTGATCTTAAAATCAGAATTAGGTCTGCTAAAATTGCTGATACTTTAGTTCAAATCAGAACCTTGGAAAATGATTTGGAATTCCTTCAAAATCTGCCCCTTTGCTTTCAAAAGACTGGATAACAATGTCCTTAAATCAAACAGCACCTTGAAGAAGCATTTGATCAATGTGTGATCAAAGTCTTGTTGTCAAAATCGCTGATTTTTATCACTGAAACTGTTTCCTAAATGTCTGATCAGAATTCATTATTGAATGCTGTTAAAATGATGCGAAATACTCCCTTTATATAGGCGTTGGATGCTAAGAGTCTGTTTTACTCTGTTCTTGTTAAAGTGACACATCCTCATTCAAAGGCCAGCTCCCTATCTTTTTGATGCCACACCTTGCAAGGAAATGGTGAGGTGGACGCTTTCCTTCTTTATGCCTCAAAACTAGTTTGGTGGGGTCCAATCAAGGCTACGTGGTAAAGGAAGTTAAAAGGAAATATTATGCCTTAAAACAAGCTTTCCAACTCTCCATTTCAGATTTTGTGGGTCCCAGCAGGAGAGTCCTTAAAAATCTTATTTAAATCTCCTTTTGAGTTTAAAGTGGGGCCCAAAATGTGATGTGGCAAGGATGGATAAAGAAATGTGAAGTGTTGTGGGGGAAGGGAAGAGTGTTGGGGGAAGTGCCACGTGAGGAAGGGAAGGAGAAGATGTTTGGGATATGGATGTGGGGAAATAGGTAGAGTGAGTGCTACGGAGGGGTAGGGAGGTTTAGGATGTGGGAGGTCTAAGGGGTAATTGAAAGTGGATACGGGGTTATAAGAAGTGCTGCGGTGGGAGGTAGGAGTTAGGAAGGGGAATAAAGGGATAGGAGGTAGAGTGGTAGGTAAGGGAAAGTAGAAGGGTAAGGGGTGTGAGATGGAGGGTAGAGGATGTAGGTGTAAGTTTAGGTGAAGGGTTGGGAGGTATAGGTAAGTGTAGGTGAAGGTTAGGGGATGAGTATGCTAGGATGGGAAGAGGGAGGGTTAGGTGGAGGTAAAGGTAAAGGTTGTGGTAAGTGTAGGTTAGAGTTAGGAAGGGGAATAAAGGGATAGGAGGTAGAGTGGTAGGTAAGGGAAAGGGTAGGCTAAGGGAAGTAGAAGGGTAAGGGGTGTGAGATGGAGGGTAGAGGATGTAGGTGTAAGTGTAGGTGAAGGGTAGGGAGGTATAGGTAAGTGTAGGTGAAGGTTAGGGGATGAGTATGCTAGGATGGGAAGAGGGAGGGTTAGGTGGAGGTAAAGGTAAAGGTAAAGGTTGTGGTAAGTGTAGGTTAAGGATGTGGGATGGAAGTTAGGAAATACAAGGTAGGTTATGTAGATGAAGTGGGTTAGGATATGGGGATGGGTGGAAGGAAGGGTAGATGGAGTATAGAAAGGTAGGTGGGTAGAGGATATGGAGCGAAATGGAAGGCAGCAAGGAGAAGTGAAAATGGTGGTGGTGATGGTGAGGAATGGAAATGGGAGTGATTGGGTTTGGGTACTGTTGTGACGTTTTCACACATCGCCCCATTGCAAATGGAGACCCATGTTTTTTTTTTTGCTTTTTAGGGTTTGTTTTCTAGGTCTTTTAGGGTTTTGTCAGTTGGCTTTTGCATTTTTGAGTGCTGTCGGAGAGATCAATAGGATAGCAGGTCCTGCTGGAGTGAAGTCCTGATGCTGAAATTTGGCTAAGTCTGGAATGTCCTGATCCTGAATTTGACTAAGTCTGGAAACTGAAAAACCTCAAAAAACTAGATTTTGCAATATAACTCCTGGAGGTCTGAAACCACTCTCAAACATCCTGAAAGTATATATGTAATATAACTTAAAGTATAAGAAAGAAGAAAGATAGAAGGAGATGTCACTTATACTTTTATATTCCATAAAAATTATCCTGATAGAGAGTTCAAAAAGTCAAATTCCGCTCTTGTCCTTCATTGAGGATCCAGAGCGAATTTCGCTCCTGTCCCTCTCCCAGGGACCAAGGCAAAGCGCCCCTGTCCCTCACCAAGGGTCCAAGGCGAAAAGGCTTATTTGAGTCATTCCTGACCTTGTTTGGTCAAATTGAAACATCAAAGACACAATGAAGGACGAAATGAGCATGATAGAGCATCCAGACTTGACAATGAAATGATGAAGTTTTTTGCCTAGAAGGTCAAATTCGCTCCTGTCCCTCACTGAAGGACTAGAGCGCTTTTCTTTATATGCACAATTTTAGACCTTTTTTGGACATTAACTTTTATTCATAGCATGAAGTAAGGTGAAATCTTCCCTAGCAAAGGAAATTTGAGATGAAATTGTAGTGATTTGGCCTTGAGGACAAAAATCGCTCCTGTCCCTCACTGAAGGACCGGAGCTTGAATTCCGAATTTGCATTATCCTCGCAAGATTTAAGTGATTTCGCGATTTGAAGAGGTCAAAAGAAGTATGTTTTGCCCGTTGAATATAACTTGAATAGGCCACAAAGGAGAGAATCAACCCAAGTTGCACTAGGCGCTCTTGTCCCTCTCCAAGGGACCAGAGCGATTTTCTCACAAGACAAACTCCGGGCAAAGGCAAAGCAAGTTTTATGTTTGAAATGAATGAAAAGGGGCGTGATTGGTACAATGAAGATAATTTCGAAGGCTAGCAAAACACAAGTAAGCTCATAGTTGCAAAATCGCTCCTGTCCCTCTCCAAGGGACCAAAGCGAAATCTTCAAAATGCCTAAGTGCCTAACATTTTGAAATGCTATTTCTTGTTGCCAGGACTCAAGATGAAGTGGGGAGTGATGTTCTACGTCTAGAAAGTAATTCGAGGTTGATATGATCAAGAGTTTGTGCAATGAACCAAAAGTCGCTCCTGTCCCTCACCAAGGGACCAGGGCGAAAATGCCTGAAGGCAAGCTCCTTCCAAAGATCACATGAATTGAACTTAAAGTTCCAGATAAAATGCCATTTTGAACGTCAAGGATGAGGTTTTGAACGTAAAAAATGAAGGATGGAGGACAAAATTGCAGGAGCGCTCCTGTCCCTCTCCAAGGGACCAGAGTGAAGTTATCAAAATTCATTATTTTTTTGCCTTATTTTAGCAAATCGCACTAGATGCCAAGTTCGCCAAAAAACTTCGAAATATTTTTAAAAATTCTAATTAAATTGGCATTTAATGAAAATCGCATAGCGTTTAATAATTGATTTTGAGCCTTGGAAAATCGTTTTTTTTTATTAATTGAGGCATTTCAAAATTAATTATTATTAATTTAAAATTTAAAAAAAGGGAGCGCTTGAGGTATCATTTTTATTATTTTATTAAGTCGGCCTCTTCCTTTTTAGTTTTATTTATTTTTTTGGCCTATTTTCATCAAGTCGGCCTATGGGGAGGTGAAATGGTGAGCGCTCTATATATTTGGGGTGTGTTTTTCATTATTCAAATCATCCACTCATTGTTTCAAGTGCGATTTGGAAAAGCAAGGAAGGAGGTGTGAAATCTAGCTTACAAGTGTGGAGACTAAGGAAGGCAAAATTCATCTTGAAGGCTATTAGAGAGGCGTATTTCTTGCTAGATTGGAGGATAAATTCCAGATGTTTTGAAGGTGTTGAAGGCTAGAGGTGGTGGAGTTGATGCTTGTGAAGACTAAAGGAGGCGCATTTTGCTAAAGGGAGTCTTGATCTACATTTTGCCTAGCAAATTCACCTTATTTTTGCATCATTTTTTAGAATTAATTCCCAAGTGGAGGTATGGCGTAATCACCTTGGCACCATTTTTGAAGATTTAAATTTTGCTTTGAAAATCCTAAATTAGGAAATGATAACTCAAGATTTATCATGAAGTTTCCTAATTAAAATCTTGAATCTTCCTTTTAAAGTTTAATTTTTAGATTTCAAGATATATTACTAATTTTGAAATGTTGTGTAGGTATCAAGATGGCGACTCCAAAGCCCGGAGGATCTACAAGTCGGCAGGTTCTCATCAAGGACGATCAAGCAAGGACAAGGGCGACCTCCTCCAGCCTAGCATCGACAAGGACGGCCTTCTTTGGACTAACGTCATCAAGGGCGACTTCTCCAATCCAGTATTCCAAGGCGAGGTACATCAATCATCCTGCACATCAAGGACACAAGAAGTTAGAACAAGGGTTCGTTGAAGAAGCAGATAGTTCTAGATGAATTAATTAAAGCTAGCTTCTCAACAACATCAAGTTGAATATCTACCAAGTTACAAGTGTCAGACGAGGTGGCATCCTAGTCATCACTTCTCTAGTCAGTGTGGTCCACCTCAGCATTTCCAGATTCAATGTACCTAACTCATGGAAGGTGGCACAAACTCCGATGTACCTACCCCAGCTATCCATTGGTGGAATTTTCTAGAGAGGACATGTGTCCAAGCAATACAATTTTATCATTGGTCAAGCATTAAATGTTATGTAATGGTTGTAACAAACCCTAATTAGGGTTTTCATTGTTGAATCTTGGCCATTGATCTCGAATTGATCCAAGCCATCGAATTGTATTGAGGGCACTATATAAGCCCTGGCATTTCATTTTGTAAAGGCAGAGAGATAAGAGTTAGAATATAGTTGGAAGCAATTAGAAGACAGATAGAGAGTAGTTAGAAGGTGATTAGCTAGTTGATAGAATAGCAATTAGAGTAGAGTAGAGAGAGAAGGCAAAGATTGTTGCCAAGATGTTGTTGTAAAAGACTTGTAACTTCATTGAAGAAATGGTGAAATTTATGGGTCGATTCGACAATTTGCATGGTCTTTATACTTTTCATATTTGATTTCATGTTATTAGATGAATGGAAGAAATGTGCTTGATTGATGGTGGAATTCGTATATCCATACTACTAGCAGTTTGTTGATTGCAGACTTGCCTTGCGTAGTCAACTGGAATCATTCAGCTTAAGCTTAACTTCAATTGTCGCTTCTTCATTGATATGCATCAACCTGATGGTGTCTATGCCTGCAGTGATGATTTGAACATCAAAAAGCTTTCCTTCGAAGATCGCACTAACCTTGTGGAGATGTTCCTGTGATGTCAAAACAAGACTTAGTTAGAATTTCATCAAAGATCATTCATTGTTCTTACATTCTTAGTGTTAGGATTAGATCTTTTCCTCGCCCTCATCTTTTTTCCTTTTTTTCAAAGCTAGTAAGAGCCTGTGTTCCAACAATATTCAAAGCAAATCAGAAGTTTAGGCATTAAGTGTAAGTCCCCTTGTGATTCCAGCAAATCACATCATACCACAGAGAGCTTATCCACACGTAGAGACCCTATATACAAGAACCTTGAAGTCATCCTGATTGATCCTTTTTCGCGATATCTTCGGCAATCAGAGGCTTTACTCAAGAGAGGATAAGGTACCTTTAGGTATTTTATTCTGTGTTTGATAGTGTATAAAATACACGTCAACAGACACCTACTGATAGGATTGGGAGAAGTGGAAGGGATTATGCCTTGGCTGGGCAAAGGGAGTGTTGAACCTCACTTCATCTCAAAGAAAGAGACTCGATCAGGTCCTGAGCAACTACAAACAAAAGGTTAATAGCAAAGACTCGACAATAGCTAATGCTGAATTCAGTAGAAAACATTGAGAGTTTTGATAGGAAGGACCCCAAAGTTCACTATTGGAAGTTAGCACAGCTCAAGAAATATGGAAATGTTGAGAGTTACCAACTTTCTATACTAGGTGTATTAATAGATCTGCTAACTCTAGTATTGTTCATCCCAATGATTGGAGAGGGCCATTAAATGTTCATATCCCAATGTTTAAGCTGTTTTAATCAAATCAGTTGAAAAAATACTTAGGACCATGTTGTAGGGAGTATAGCTTTTAAAGTTTTTGGATCAACCCTATGCATTTTTTAAGACATGTCAGTATTGTTCTTATAATAAGGCTGTTTTAGTTTTTAAACTAAAATCCCTTTGTCGTATACTCAGAATTATTGGTCCTGTAGGCTGTATTGTATAATTTGCTTAACGAATCTGCTTGATTATCTATGATCACTTCCGTAGATTTCATGAAAAACTCTATTTGTTCTGAGCATGCACATAGTGAACAGGCTGTGTTGGTAAACAGATTTGTCCTTCTTAAATACCTTTTAAAAATGACTCCCAAATGCCCAAATTGAAAGAGAAAACAAGAACCAACAGTTGAGTCACTTGCAATGGTGAGTGCAAGTGCTCTCTGAATTTTGATATGAAGGTCCCTTCGTTGGATAAAAATATATATTTTCTGAATATGCTTTTAACCAGAAAACAATAAAGGGAAACTAACATCTACCCATAATCATGAAAGTAGATGCGAATAACAGATTTATAATGAAGTGAATGAAGGTAAGTAAAACACAGTTTAATTATCCACACCCACGAAAATACCCTTTCCAATAGATCAAAATGCTCTGGATGCTGATCGAGTCTCTCTCATGCCTCAAAGGACAAGGGGGATCATAATACCCAGACAAAGGGTTAACAACAGATTTCTTTCCAAATACAAATTATTTTTGAAATCAAAGTTTCAGAATCAAATGCATATACATAGTTTGATGTAACAGAAAAGGCAATGAAAGGAAATTACAAAAGAGACATAACTTATTATAATCAAAAGAAAATATTGACAAATACAGAGATCAACAAAATCTTTTTCATTCTATCAATGCCAAAATGTGAGCTGACAAACTCAACCCTTCTGAAAAATTAAACTGTGCAGTCCAGAAAACAATGCTGCCCCCTTCTTTTTAAAACAGAAAAATCCAACCAAAAAAAAGAACCCTTTCTCTTTTCTTTAATTACATATATATAGCCTCTGAGACTTTCATTTATCAATAACTAATTCTTGAAAAGATTATTAATTAATCTTTTCCTTTATCTTTTATCTTCTTCCCGACAATTCTTTTTTTTTTTGCTTCAAATCTTTTATCTTCCATTCCCTTTTGAAAAATGTTTGAAGATAATTTAAATTAAACACATCTAATTATGTGTTGACAGGTGGACATATTTTTTTATATCTCCAGGGTAAATTTATTATCTGGTTCTCCATTTCAAAACAAAGTCTCCACTGCGAGTTTCTCATAATAATATTTTTCTTAGAAATTTGTATAGACCTGTACTCAGAGATTAATAACTTTTGAACGGAATAACATTTTTCCAATCGCTCCGGTGAGAATTTAGAAAACTAGGTTTTCTAAAACATATCAAAATTTCAGCGCAATCCAACGGTTAAATTAATAGTTATGCCCCCCACACCGAGACTGATTTTTCTCTTTCAGGAAATCCGTGGTTACAGGTTGCATTGAAAATTATAAACACTATACATGCCAAAATTTGCACATGGATCACGACTTTGAGTTGCCATTTGAAGGAATGAGCTCTATTTTGTGACAAAACTCTCTTTATAATAGAGGAGGATTGTAACTCTTTAGATTTTTTGTAATACCGTGAGCTGCAGAAACAATTTTTTGAAAATATTATCAACTGCTATCCTTTGGTATCAACATATGAATTAATAATTAAATTCATCTTTCAAGAAGCTGAATCTTCCTTTGTAACATGAAAGTTGGACTTTGTATGTGTTAGTGTGACTATCTCAAAAGTCATCCAAACACTTTTACTCTCAACTCGATGATCATTTTTAAAAACATCCACACTTTGAACCTGCGAACTTTGAACCTTGAACCTTGAACCTGCAAGGTTCAAGCAAATGGTTCAAAAACACAAACTGCACCCACAGTATAATTCATTGATTTTTTTTCCTTTTCCATTTTCCTGTGCGTTGAACCTTGAACCTGAACCAAAGAAAGGTTCAATAGTTCAAGTTCAATGACCAAAAATTGCAATGAACCCGAAATTTGAACTTTGAACTTTTTGAACCTGCGCACTTGAACTTGCGGGCTTGAACCAAAAAGGTTCAATGGTTCAAGTTCAATGAACAAAAATTACAAAGTCCGCTCTAGTTGAATTCAAACTTTGAACTTGAACCCGAACTTTGAACTTTGAAAAGGTTCAAGGTTCAAGTTCAATGACAATTGTTCTTTTGGGCTGCCATAGAAAAACTTGCATAACTTTTTATCGAGAGCTCCGTTTCTTATGAAATTTTAACTGTAGAATAAATGGGCCTATTAGAGCATAACCCAAAAATCATTTTTGCATAGGAGACATAAAACTTGAGATTTAATTGTTTGGGTATATGGGTAAGCAAAAATAAAACAATTAAAATCTCTCAATCGACATGGAGTTTGGCCATAAAAACTTCAGCATTAAAACATTAACAATATCTTATTTTTAGCTGATTATGAGGCTTTAGGCACAAGCAAAAATATAGGGGTAACATTGGTTCTGATTGGGGACCAGGACTGTAAAAGATTAGGAGAATCCAGAATGTCTCTGGGAGAGATCAATGCTTAGCATCTATTGGGTAATAGAGTCAAGAAGAAAAAGAGCATGGAGGGTTGCTTTGCAGAGGGGGAATAGGCAACAAGGCAAAACTAACAAGCCAAAACTCACACTAAACCAAGGCTGAAAACTAAGACAAGCGACACCTAGATCAAACCAAAAATTTATTTACAAAAGATCGGGCAAACAACCCATGCCTCCAATGCAACTGACTCCTCATGTAAAGCCATCAACTAGTTGTGAGAAGTACCTGCCGGTGGAAAAAAGTGGCTGATATGTGAGTAGAATCATTCCCAATAAATAACCTGCAACCATTGTAAAGAAGGATCCAATAACAACACATTGTAAAAACTTCCTCAAAAACATATCGGGTCCAAAGGGGCACTCTGCATCATAGACTTTTGGTTGCAACATGTCAACACCATCTTGAGTGAGCTGATTCGTACTAGAAATACCAGTCTTCCATACGAATGTTAGAAAAATAAGCCATGCCTTTGATGGGACAACCTTCTTCAAAACTGCAAGAATGATCTGCGAGAAAGTCTTTATCTAAATCTGAATTTTGACTCTCTGGACATTCATTTTCCAAGAGTTCATTATAAACATTAGCTTCAAAACAAAATGATTCCAGCATGGGATGACTATCAAATAGCTCATTTTCACAATCAAATTTAAATATCTTTAATTCAGATCGCCTGTGTGATATCATAACAGAGGTAATGAGTTTCCTTTGGTTTGTATTTCAGTATTCTCAAAATTCTTCAATGTTTTGGGCTGCAACAATTCCTCAATATCTTGCATGCAATCAAACTGAAAAAGACTCATACCTTGTCTTCATATCAATATGAGAGATACCCCCTACTTTTTCACCATAAGGTGTCTCTTGTTTATGCTGATCTGTTATGCTTCCCTGATCAAAATCATTAGCTGAAATTGCATTAGAAGTATCAAATGAAAAAGATTCAAATTTTGAAAATGAGACATTTTCTAGCAAACTTCCATCTAATTGTTCATCATCAAATCCTTGCTCCATAGAAGAAGCACCTGAGCAAGTCATTGAAATTTCTGATTGTGCAGTTTGATCACCCTCATCTTTAAATGAATTATCATTTTCAACATACAAATGACAAATCCTTGCAATGCTAGGAGAGCTATTTTCAATCACAGGAGGTTCTTGGAAATGTCCATCATTAAAGACTATTAAATTTTGAGAATAAAAGATAGGTAGTGTTGATTTTTCTGCTTTCATAACAAGTTTCTTTTGTAGAATCTCTTTCTTTGGATAAAAATTCTGCTTATAAAGACAAATTTCAGATTGTGGCTCCCTCACAACACATTCGTCCATGCATTTCATTCCACTTAACAACATATCATCATCTACCTCAATAGCCTCTTTTTGTGCATCTTTCAAATTTTGTATTTTCTTACGCTTCAATTGAAATTTAATTTCAGTTTGCAATGTGTTGTGACGTTTTCACACATCGCCCCATTGCAAATGGGGACCCTTGCTTTTTTTTTTTGTTGTTTGTTTTTTAGGGTTTGTTTTTTTAGGTTTTTTGGGTTTTGTTAGTTAGCCTTTGCATTTTGAGTGTCGCCCAGGGGATCACATGGATAGCAAGTCCGGCTTGAGTGATGTCTTGATCCTGAAATTTGGCTAAGTCTGAACGTCCTGATCCTGAAATTTGGCTAAGTCTGAAAGTCCTGATCCTGAATTTTGGCTAAGTCTGGAATGTCCTGATCCTGAATTTGACTAAGTCTGGAAATTGAAAAACCTCCAAAAACTAGATTTTGCAATATAACTCCTGGAGGCCTGAAACCACTCTCAAACATCCTGAAAGTATATATGGAATATAACTTAAAGTATAAGAAAGAAGAAACATAGAAGGAAATGTCACTTATTCCATTAAAATTTTCCTGATAGAGAGTTCGAAAAGTCAAATTTCGCTCCTGACCTTCATTGAGGGTCCAGAGCGAAAAGCGCTCATGTCCCTCACCAAGGGACCAGGGCGAAAATACTTATTTGAGCCATTCTTGGCCTTTTTTGGTTAAATTGAGACATCAAAAGCATGGTGAAGGACGAAATGAGCATGATGGAGCATCCAGACTTGATCAAAAGCAATGAAATGATGAAGTTTTTGCCTAGAAGGTCAAATTCGCTCCTGTCCCTCACTGAAGGACCAGAGCGATTTTATTCATATGCACATTTTTAGACCTTGTTTGGACATTAACTTTTATTCATAGCATGAAGCAGGATGATATCTTCCCTAGCAAAGACATTTCATGGTGAAAAGTGAAGCATTTGGGCCTGGAGGACAAAAATCGCTCCTGTCCCTCACTGAAGGACCGGAGCTTGAAATCCAAAATTGCCTTGTCCTTGAAAGATTTGAACGATTTCGCGAATTGAGAAGATCAAAGGAGATACATTTTATCAGTTGAATATAACTTGAAAGCGCAATCATGAGGAAAATTGACCCTAGAAGCAAAATCGCTCCTGTCCCTCAACCAGGGACCAGGGCGAACTCAGTGATAGCTCTCGTCCCTCTCCCAGGGACCAGAGCGAAATTCCTCATGAGGCATGTTTTGGGCAAAAAGAAAGCAAGTTTTGAGTTTGAAGCAAGAAAGGAGGATGAAATGAACCCGTTGAAGACAAATTGAAGATTACAAGACATCAATAGGAGACTCAAATTGGCCTAGGCGCTCCTGTCCCTCAGTCAGGGACCAGAGCGATTTTTGCCTTAGGTCAATTTCTTGCCAAGTTTGAACAAACTCTCGGCCAAGGATGAATGAAAGGGGACACAACGAGTCTATTGAAGATAATTTTTGAAGTTAGCAAAGTGTGATGGAGCCTACAAGTCCAAATTCGCTCCTGTCCCTCAGTAAGGGACCAGGGCGATATTCATTTTATTAGCCAGTTCATTCAAAAATCACGCCAAGTCAAGGACGTACAAGGTTGCACAAGGTCGAAGATATCATTTGGAAGGCAACGAACAAGAAGCAAAGGTTGAAAGATAGCAAATGTTGGCTAGAGCATAAAATTCGCTCCTGTCCCTCACCAAGGGACCAGGGCGAAAACCATTTAAACATCGAATATGCCTTGTTAGCGACAAGTAGAATATGCATGAAGCGAAGGGATAACGTCATTGCTTGCCATATAATGAAGATTGGTGATTGAAGAAGCAAGATCAAGGAGAAAACACCAAGATCGCTCCTGTCCCTCACCAAGGGACCAGGGCGATATCAACCTCAGGAGGCACTCATCCACAAAATCAAATCAATCAAGCTCGAGGTTCTTAGCGAAAATGCCAGTTTCAACGTAAAGATGGAGAAGATTTTGAATGTCAAAGGCGAAAATCAAAGGCTAAAATGGAAGTTCGCTCCTGTCCCTCAGTCAGGGACCAGGGCGATAATGGTTTGTATCTTTCCACCATCTCCAAGTTTTGGCGTTAAAACATTTTTTTGAATTTTATTAAATGCTAGAAAAATCGATAAATTGGAATATTCAATTGTTAGCATTTAAAAATTAACGCATGAGCATTTAATTGATTAATTTTGCCTATTTAAAAAAAAAATGAATTAATTAAAAACGATGGCATTTAATTAATTAATTATTATTTTAAATGAAAACTTGGAGCGCTTGGATTTACTTGTTTTATTCTTACAAAGTCGGCCTTTGGTTTTATTTTAAAATTGCTTTTAATTACCTTATTTTGCAAAAGTCGGCCTAAGGTAATGCATGGGGTAAGCACCTATAAAGGGAAGGTGATAATTTCATTTTCAAATCATCATTTCACCTTCATTCATATGCGATTTGGAGAAGACAAAGAGAGGTGCGATTTGTATTTACAAGGAGTGAATTTCATAAAGGAGAAGTGCGAATTTAGCAAAGGGAGTGCGAACTTGAAGTTAAAGTGGGGCGAACTTGCCAAAGACTACATTGAAGACCCCCCCCAAAGGTGGCGAATTACTAAAGAGGATCGCTCGTTTGAAGGAGATCACGTTGAAAGTTTCCAACATTAATTTTTGCCTAGGCGATTTTCTTCATTTTGCATTTTTTGAGTTAGCTCTCAAGTAAGGTATGGCAAGATCCCTTGTTTTAATTTTGAATTTTGATCGTCATAGCCTTAAAGTTTGAATTTTGAAATTTTGAATTGTGATAGCTCAATCGTTTTTTAGGAAATGATAACTCAAGATTTATCATGAAGTTTCCTAATTAAAATCTTGAATCTTCCTTTTAAAGTTTAATTTTTAGATTTCAAGATATATTACTAATTTTGAAATGTTGTGTAGGCATCAAATGGAGATCCCGGAGTTGGAAAATCAAGCCAGATCAAGGACGATCAAGCAAGGACAAGGACGACCTTCTTCGATCCAGCCTAGCATCGACAAGGACGGCCTTCTTTGGACTAACTTCATCAAGGGCGACTTCCCCAATCCAGCGTTCCAAGGCGAGGTACATCATCATCCTGCAAATCAAGGACACAAGAAGTCAAAGCAAAGGGTTCGTTGAAGAAGCAGATAGTTCCAGAAGAATTAATTAAAGCTAGCTTCTCAACAACATCAAGTTGAATATCTACCAAGTTCCAAGTGTCAAATGAGGTGGCATCCTAGTCATCGCTCATCCAGTCAGTGTAGTCCACCTCAGCATGTCCAGATTCGATGTACCTAACTCATGGAAGGTGGCACAAACTCTGGTGTACCTACCCCAGCTATCCATTGGTGGAATTTTCTAGAGAGGACATGTGTCCAAGCAATACAATTTTATCATTGGTCAAGCATTAAATGTTATGTAATGGTTGTAACAAACCCTAATTAGGGTTTTCATTGTTGAATCTTGGCCATTGATCTCGAATTGATCCAAGCCATCGAATTGTATTGAGGGCACTATATAAGCCCTGACATTTCATTTTGTAAAGGTAATTAGCAATAAATTAGGAATTAGAAATAGTTAGGAATAGTTGGAAGCAATTAGAAGATAGAGAGAGAATAGCAATTAGAGTAGAGTAGAGAGAGAAGGCAAAGATTGTTGCCAAGATGTTGTTGTAAAAGACTTGTAACTTCATTGAAGAAATGGTGAAATTTATGGGTCGATTTGACAATTTGCATGGTCTTTATACTTCTCATATTTGATTTCATGTTATTAGATGAGTGGAAGAAATATGCTTGATTGATGGTGAAATTCGTACATCCATACTACTAGCAGTTTGTTGATTGCAGACTTGCCTTGCGTAGTCAACTGGAATCATTCAGCTTAAGCTTAACTTCAATTGTCGCTTCTTCATTGATATGCATCTACCTGATGGTGTCTATGCCTGCAGTGATGATTTGAACATCATAAAGCTTTACTTCGAAGATCGCACTAACCTTGTGGAGATGGTCCTGGGATGTCAAAACAAGACTTAGTTAGAATTTCATCAAAGATCATTCATTGCTCTTACATTCTTAATGTTAGGATTAGATCCTCTCCTCGCCCTCGTCTTTTTTTCTTTTTTCAAATCTAAGCTAGTGAAAATCCTGTTTTCCAACAATATTCAAAGCAAATCAGAAGTTCAGGCATCAAATGTAAGTCCCCTTGTGATTCCAGCAAATCACATCATACCACAAAGAGCTTATCCACACGTAGAGACCCTACATACAAGAACCTTGAAGTCATCTTGATTGATCCTTTTTCGCGATATCTTCAGCAATCAGAGGCTTTACTCAAGAGAGGATAAGGTACCTTTAGGTATTTTATTTTGTGTTTGATAGTGTACAAAATACATGTCAACACAATGCAACAATAAAAACACATAGCTGATTACTTTTAGCTGGTTGGCAAGCTTGAGGAATTTTACCAACACATCTATTAAATCTATCAATAAAATCTCTCATAGATTCATCAGTTTTCATCTGAATTTGAAAGAAATTCAACAGTAACTTATAAGTATCAACCACAGGCTGAAATCTTCTAAGGAATTTTACCTTTAAGTCATCCCAGCTAGTAATGCATCCATCTTGTAAATTCTGAAACCATTCAGCGACATTTCCAACAAGGCTGTCAACAAATAGTCTCACAAAGACATTCTCTTCTTGCACTCCAAGAATCCCACAGGTAACCATGACTGCTTTAATGTGATCATCAGGATCTTGATTCTTATCTCCAACAAACTTTGGAAAACATTCCCTTGATCCTTTAGGAAGGGCTGAATATTGGGGCAAAGCAAATGGACCAAAATGAGTCCCCCATGACTGAGCTGCAACTAAAGCTATAATTTCAGACTGGAATTCTTCAACCAGACATAAACAGAGTCGCCAATCTCCTTGCACACAGAGATGTCTTTAAAACCTGAGGAAAGAAATGACTGATCGTTTGTTTTCGATGTCCCCAGCGGAGTCGCCAAAAATCTGTTGGTAAACAGATTTGTCCTTCTTAAATACCTTTAAAAAATGACTCCTAAGTGTCCAAATTGAAAGACAAAACAAGAACCAACAGTTGATTCACTTGCAATGATGAGTGCAAGTGCTCTCTAAATTTTGATATGAAGGTACAACTCCTTTCGTTGGATAAAAATATATATTTTCTGAATATGCTTTTAACCAGAAAGCAATAAAGGGAAACTAACATCTACCCATAACCATGAAAGTAGATGTGAATAACAGATTTATAATGAAGTGAATGAAGGTAAGTAAAACACAGTTTAATTATCCACACCCACGAAAATACCCTTTCCAATAGATCAAAATGCTCTGGATGCTGATTGAGTCTCTCTCATGCCTCAAAGGACAAGGGGGATCAGAATATCCAGACAAAGGGTTAACAACAAATTTATTTCCAAATACAAATTATCTCTGAAATCAAAGTTTCAGAATCAAATGCATATACATAGTTTGATGTAACAGAAAAGGCAATGAAAGGAAATTACAAAAGAGACATAACTCATTGTAATCAAAAGAAAATATTGACAAATACACAGATCAACAAAATCTTCTTCATTCTATCAAATCCAAAATGTGAGCTCACAAACTCAACTCTTCTGAAAAACAAAACTGTGTAGTCTAGAAAACAATGTTGCCCCCTTTTTTTTACAGCAGAAAGATCCAACCAAAAAAAAGAACCCTTGCTCTTTTCTTTAATTACATATATATAGCCTCTAAGACTTTCAGTTATCAATAACTGATTCTTGAAAAGATTATTAATTAACCTTTTCCTTTATCTTTTATCTTCTTCCCGATAATTCTTCTTCTTTTTGCTTCAAATCTTTTATCCTCCATTCCCTTTTGAAAAATGTTTGAAGATAATTTAAATTAAACACATCTAATTATGTGTTGACAGGTGGACATATTTTTTTATATCTCCAGGGTAAATTTATTATCTGGATCTCCATTTCAAAACAAAATCTCCACCGCGAGTTTCTCATAATAATATTTTTTTCAGAAATTTGTATAGACCCGTACTCAAAGATTAATAACTTTTGAACGGAGTAACATTTTTCCAATCGCTCCGGTGAGAATTTAGAAAACTAGGTTTTCTAAAACATATCAAAATTTCAGCGCAATTCAACCGTTAAATTAATAGTTATGCCCCCCACACCGAGACTAATTTTTTTGTCTCAGAAAATCCGTGGTTACAGGTTGCATTGAAAACTATAAACAATATACATGCCAAAACTTGCACATGGATCACGACTTTGAGTTGCCATTTGAAGGAATGAGCTCTATTTTGTGACAAAACTCTCTTTATAATAGAGGAGGATTGTAATTCTTTAGATTTTTTGTAATACCGTGCGCTGCTGAAACAATTCTTTGAAAATATTATCAACTGCTATCCTTTGGTATCAACATATGAATTAATAATTAAATTCATCTTTCAAGAAGCCGAATCTTCCTTTGTAACATGAAAGTTGGACTTTGTATGTGTTAGTGTGACTATCTCAAAAATTATCCAAACACTTTTACTCTCAGCGCGATGATCATTTTTAAAAACATCCACACTCTGAACTTGCAAACTTGGAACCTTGAACCTTGAACTTGTGAGGTTCAAGCAAATGGTTCAAAAACACAAACTGCACCCACAGTATAATTCATTGATTTTTTTTTCCTTTTCCATTTTCATGCGCGTTGAACCTTGAACCTGAACCAAAGTAAGGTTCAATAGTTCAAGTTCAATAACCAAAAATTACAATGAACCCGAAATTTGAATTTTGAACTTTTTGAACCTGCGTGCTTGAACCTTCGGGCTTGAACTAAAAAGGTTCAATAGTTCAAGTTCAATGAGCAAAAATTACAAAGCCCGCTCCAGTTGAATTTGAACTTTGAATTTGAACCCGAACTTTGAACTTTGAAAAGGTTCAAGGTTCAAGTTCAATGACAATTGTTCTTTTGGGCTGCCATAGAAAAACTTTCATAACTTTTTACTGAGAGCTCTGTTTCTTATGAAATTTTAACTGTAGAATAAATGGGCCTAGTAGAGCATAACCTAGAAATCATTTTTGTATAGGAGACATAAGACTTGAGATTTAATTGTTTGGGTATATGGGTAAGCAAAAATAAAACAATTAAAATCTCTCAACTGACATGGAGTTTGGCCATAAAAACTTAAGCATTAAAACGTTAACTATATCTTATTTTTAGCTGATTATGAGGCTTTAGGCACGAGCAAAAATATAGGGGTAACAAGCTATCAATTTCAAAATAAAATATGCTCGAGTGAACATTGTTATATGCTCTCATTATTTTGAGCTACAGTTATATTCATGTTTTGCAAAAAATTTAATCTCTTGAAATTTTTTTTGAGAAAGATTTATTGAATAGATTGGCTGTGAATAGAAGAAATTAACTTCTTCTTACATTCCTCTTTAATTTCTTCTACGAACAATTTTAGCTTCACTCATTTCCAAATTTTCTCGTAGATATTCAAAGCTTTCTCTAGGTAGTGCTTTAGTAAAAATATCAGCTAACTGATCTTCAGATCTGCAGAATTCAAGATAGATTTCTTCATTGTTGACCAATTCGATGAAGTGATATCTAGTATCAATGTGCTTGCTCCTCTGGTGAAAAACGTGGTTCTTTGAAAATGCAATTGCTGATTTGTTGTCACGTAACACTGGTGTAGGCTCCTCTTGTGCTTGTAATAGATCCTTCAATATTCTCCTCATCCAGATTGCTCAACATGTCGCTGATGTTGCTGCTACATATTTAGCTTCAGCTGATGAAAGGGTGACTATAGGCTGCTTCTTTGATGCCCATGAGATTGCACCTGTACCAGAATGAAAGATATATCCGGAAGTACTCTTCCTATCATCAATATCACCTGCAAAATCATTGTCAGTATAACCAATCAAATCAAACTCATTAGTGGTGGAATATAAAGTGTATAGGTGTGGAATCCTTCTGTAAAAGTTCTTTTGTAGGTGGAAAGCTAGAGTCAATTTTGGATGATTTTGATTGCTGTGACAATTTTCTTTTTTAATGATTCGTTTCAACTTCCAAAGTTCTTTTGTGTTTTTATCCTCTTTGTTATTTGGCGTTACATGATCTAGATAAGCATTTCTCTCAGCGAATATTTAATGCTTTCCTTGGTCCAAGATTGATTTATCTGTTTTGCTTTAAGGCTTCTTGGTGGGAGAATAGCTGGAAATCTTTCATTTATTAGTTCACTCATATCATATTAGAGATGAGCCTATATATCTGGTTGATATTGGTGTCACTTTAAGTCTGGAATTTGCTTATGCATTCAAAGGAGATATGAGGCTTCACTGTAATATTGCCCTGTCATATTCCACCATACCTATTGAAGTTTCTTATGCTTTATCACTATTATTCCAGGTCAGACATTGCCTGGAAGAATGCGAAGTATGCAGAAATTTGGGAATATCTTAGAGATGAATACGAGCTAATTCAAAGGTTTGGTAGCCTGGACTTCAAACTCAAGTTTGTAGAGGTATGAATTGTTCTTTTTTCTACTCTCAAAGAAAATGCATTTCTCCCTTTATCATTATATCTTGAGATATTAAGTTCATTCTGGAGCTTATTTGATTGTTTTCTTTTTCTGCAGCACAATGTTCGTTTTTTTCTGGAAATATTGGAAAATAAAAAGTCAGATTTTTTGGAATGGCTCATCATAACATTGATAAGTGCAGAGATATTGATTGCTATATATAACACAATCAATAAATAGTGATTGCAATATATAACAATATCTGAGATTAGGCTCTGTAATTCTTGATTTGTGTGGCATACATACAGGAAAGGTGTTTTCCATGAAAGATGGAGAACTTGCCACTGGATTGTTGTAATTCAATGTTTAGTACTTGTGAATAATGATGGCAATATACTTTCTAGTTATTAGTTCTGATGTCCCAACCACACCATACTTCTCTAGCATTTAGAATTTGGTAATCTTGTTTATATGCAATCCACTTGGGAAAATTCATTTTACCCAACTTTATTGCATAGCTTTTCTCTGTAAAGTGGACATGAGTTGTATCGGATGTATAATATTGAGCATGCTTTGGTAAACTATACAATGACAAATTTAAACTTCGTGGATTGTTCCTTGGAGAAAGCTGTTAGAGGTACTTTATAAAATCATAATCAACTACATGATATTTTGTTAATGCATTTTCAGAGGTTTATTTATTGTGTTGAGAAGATGGTAGATAACATTTGTATAAGTGATTTCGTTTAGTCTACTTAAAAAGAGTAATAATTATTACAAAGCTTTAGCATGTCAATTTCTTTTGACAAAATTTGTAAATCGGTCGATAGTCAATTTCTATCACAAACCAACTTTAGGGAATTGCCTCAATGCTAATATTTGTTGCGATCTTAGAGTATCTCAATAGTGATCAGTCTGTTACTTGGGTTGTGTCTTGGTACACCTGAATATGCGAAGGTCTCTATCGGATATGTGCATTTTTTGAAAATCAATATTACAGTAGGAATTGTATCTTCATATTTATTTGTAAAAAGATTTTTTTGTTTTCAAGTCAATAATTTAAAAGTCTGTGTAATCAAAATATGTCAAAGTTGGCATTTAGTGTATGCAGTGTTTACCCAAAATGGTTATTAGTCAGGGATTTGATATCAGTCAACTTATTTCACGGGTCATTTTCTCTTAGCATATCTGAAAATTGAATTCCAGCATGGAGCAAATCCTCATTCTGGTTTCGTTTGGTTTGTATTCCACAATAAAGCGAGCCCTATCATGTTTTGAAAATATCAGATGTCGATGAATATTAGTAATTGGAAACCATAAATGGCTATTCATGATAGATTCCTTTAGCCAAAAACCAGAAATAGCAGCTTTGATGTTTCCACTCAGTCGAAAATTGGAAATTGCAACCCTGCTATGTGTAAAACGGAAAACCCTTGAAGGCAATAGCACAGCTGCATTTGGATTTTTTTCCAAGACAAGCATACTGATAGAAAAAGGCAGAGTAAGGAGATTTTCAGGGGATTTCGTCTTTCTTGAATTGGAAACACCTTTAGCATAGGGATCTGTATGAATTAAATAAACTTTTGAAGGTTTTTGACATGACAAATCTAGCTCTATTGAAAAATATGAAGATTAAGGAAACTTTACTAAGTTGAATTCCTTTTTCACCAATTCTGCTCTATAGAAGCATTTACAAATATCACCATGGTCGTTGCCAAGAAATAACTGATAGTATACTAGTCTCAAGGGACAAAGGTTGGAAAGTTTTAAGCGCATTGTATGAGCAAAAGTGATCATAATGTATTGCAGCATGCAACATGAGAAAACGAGACAAAACTTCAAGTTCTAACATTGAATCTCTATTTGACAGGAAGCTTAGCAACTTGAGGTAGCATATGACATGAAACTCTTACACGTAATGCTTTTCTTGGAAAATCCTACATGTGTAAGTGTCACGGCATCTATGAAGCTATACCTTAATGTGTCATCATCAAATATTAGTTGTCAAGAAGGACACGGAGCTGAATAATGTTGCACTCTTCCCAATGTAACAGTTTTATATATTTAAATACAAGTGACAATGATTCTATTTTATTCAGAGTAATAAAATAATACTTATAGAGAAATTGAAACATGCATGCATTTACTTGTCATCTACACGTCAAATTTATTCAAAATCAATTTTTTGTTTACGGATATTTGTATGTCATTTTAGATGCCTCTCGGCATAAATAGGGGACTTCTATGGTAGTCTCCCAATTAGCCTAGCCCCTTTTTACTATCCCTAGCTTATAAGAAATATTTATATAGATTCAAATTAATTGTAGATAGTCTACAAGAAATTGGAACCAACACAAACGAGAAATCAACCTTATCTAAGGTTTTACTACTATATAGTACATCAATCAAATTCAATCCATAACATCTCCAATGATATATTGTATTTCTCTCATCATGCTTTTGTATAAAGAATATTAATCCCTTACATCACATTAATACCATAGGGGTGCCAACATCTATATTTCAATAATCCCTATAGTCCAAAGTTCAAAATACTCTTCATTTGAATGTAGTAAAGAAGGCCAATATCATACGTGAGGAGTTAATACTTCTCAAAGTCCTTTGCATGGAGATTGATGATGCATTCTTAAAATAATTAGTCCTTTTGACATAGTAATTATTTGTGTATTGAAGCTTTTGCTACACTTTAATTTTAATAATTTGTTTGATTTGTTAAAATTCTAGAGTATGTTCTATCTCTTTTATTAGAGATACACAAATTAGACTGGCATGTTCATGTGTCTTTGATTGTGTAAATTTGTTTGGGGATTAAGAGTAAGAAGCCGCAGCCATTTGGCCAATAGCCTCCACCATTGTATCTTGATAAAATTGTCGTTGTTGTTGTTTTTGCCCTTATAAAATTGCGGTTTGATTATATAGTATTTAACTAGGAAGAACTTTTAATGCATAGTGGTACTTCCCACTCCCTATATGAGTGTGGCAAGTAAATTCATGTAAAGATTATATATGCAAACTAGAGATGCATGTGAGCCCTATGTCAATGAACAACTTTTTGGTTCATGTATACAAGAGTAGGTATGTAATAATAATGGATAACCTAACTCTTACAATATCATTCCTTAGATCTCCTGTTAAATCGATGGTTGTGGAGTCCTTCCTTTTTAGGATGAACCACAGATACAAGGATCCTACTCATTTTGAGGGGGCTCTATGAAGATGGTCATTCGTGAAATTTTCTCGTCAAATTTTAGTAACAATTATTTGCTTGATATTAAGCAAAACTACAATCATATATTATTGATATTGGAGTCTCTATGGTTCCTCTCCCTTAGCTACAAGAAGATCCTTCACATATATCAGTTTCTTGTCATTGATGTGATTGAGTGCAACCTCTAGATTTCTAGTAGTTACATTAGAGTCTTTATATTTGCTTCACCCTTTGTAATACAAAATGAGTCAATGGTTTTGCATTGTGTTCTTTTACATCTTTTACATCTTGATTTTCTTTGTAAATTATTTGTATCTTACTTTAGCACATCGCCTCCTTTACTTTTTATTCATCTTTGTTATATCTATCCATTTTCAATGTGAATTTTAACATACAATGATATTAGACTAGATTAGGTAGAAGTTGGTTTTCTTCAAAGATTTCTAGGTGTTAAAGTTGGCCCAAGCTTCCCATTGTTGTTTTAAAGCCTACGTAGTTTCCTCCCCCCAAAAATATTTTCATGATGATCTCCATGAAGTTTCCCCAAGTGGTGTTCACCTCATCAAAACAAAGCTCACTTATATCATCCTTATCTAGCAAGTGTCATTCCAACATCGCGAAGCATGTGTTTCACCTTTTAGTAAGGACTATAATTTTTTTATTCTAAGAAATTGTTTAGAGAATATTTTTTCAATAAATTTTAAATATTTCATAGGATTGACAATAACTTTTTCCTCAAACATGGGAATTTCAAAGTTTATTTAGAACATGAAAGGAGTTTGACCACCAAATAAACATTTGGATGGGATTTATGACATATTTGGCACATTTTGGAGCATCTACAAAAACTAGCTTATCATCTCTAACATTTATCTTTCTCGAGCCACTTTAGTTAACATCTTGTGATCCACAGTTTACTTCTATCAAAAAAAATAATTTGATAAATCTTGTACCTAACCTAAGTTTCCAATATCTTGATTATGTTAAATGATACATGCAAAAGTGTATAGGTTCCTCTACTCAGTTGGTAATTTAGTGAAGAATATACTAGTTGACAATCTCAATATATTTTAAGTGACAATTCATCAAAACTCATAACAAAGGAGGTTATAAATATTTTGGAGTAAACTACTCTATAGAGGTTTTCCAATCATCACAACCTATACTCTACTGAATCAAGAAAAATAAAGAGAACAAGATTGACAATAGCTATAGTTGAACAAATAAAATCTCTATTTTAATTGAAAGCTTGTACAAAATAGGAAAATTATATAGGAGAGATTTATTTCTCCTAAATTTACATTGTTTGAAATCCACCGTTAAATAGGGGTGAACTCACAATAATGGTTCCCACTTTTATGCCACTTTTGACACTGAGATGAACATTTTTAAAATTGTTGGTGTAAATAAATATTCATTATGGATATTATTACACTTAAGTTAACTTAGGATAATGCATTTCTTCGTAGTTTGGATTTGAGACACTTAAGGAAGTGTGCACATAGGGATAGAGATTGTAAGAGAAATTCCACCTTTTGTGGTATTGTTTTGTTGTTACACTCCACATTCGGTAGGTCATCCACCTCTTGTGGAATATTATATTATTTCTCCTACCTACCCCTAGTATTTCTTTCTTACCCTTGTTTCTCATTGAGCCACATGTCATGATTGTGTGCTCGTACATCCATATGGCCTTGCCTATATAAGAAGGCCTATATTCATTGTATTGGTGAATCCAGTTGATCATTTTCACATTGATGAGAATACAGTTTGTTCTTGTCATTCTTTTGTCTCTATTTTTATACTTTTCATTGTGCCCTTGATCTTGACAAAATCTCACAAAAATAATTTTCAACTTTCGACAACTATAACTTTTAAACTATTAAGAGTTTGAAGATGATGCAAATTAATGATTTGTAGCATTTTGTCTGTAGATTCTATATATATATTTTTTTCAATTTTTTTTTATAATTATTTCCGTCTCCCTCGAAAAGTAGTTTTTTATAGCAAACTACATTTTTTAAAGAGTATTGTGCCTCCCGAAGCGCATAACTTTTTTTCTTCTATAAATGATAAAAACTCATTTCTTTCAAATTTTGGTTTGTAACATCAATATCAAGGGCTTGTAGTTGGCTTGATAGTGATATGTTGAATATTTTTCATTTTATTAAGTTTTGAAGTCCAACTTATGTTTTAGACATAGGTGTATGTTTGAACACATAACTTGTTCTATATATATCGAAATTCATTTTTTAAATTATTTTTGATAGAAAGAAGACATCAATACCTAGGGCATAGATATTTTTTAGATTTTTTTTGAATTAGTTTACTATTGTTCCCAATGCGTTGAACAAAGAAATTCATGTTTGGTGAAAAACCGATGTTTGGTAAAATTAAAAAAATAAGTTCATAATAAACTTGATATGTAATAAAATTACATTCATTGCAAATCTTGCTTCGAGGACTACCATACTACATTTTGGGTTGTCAAGATTGTTCCATTTGAGCCTTCAACCAGACGTTTGAAGGCAAAAAATCTGCAAAAAATTGTAGAAAGTTTCAGAGAAGTGTTAAAAAAGGGGTTCGAACGAAGGGGGGTTCGAGCGAACCCCCTCTTTTTACTGGGGTTCGCATGAAGGGGGGTTCGAGTGAACCCCCCCAATATAATTAAAAATTGACATAAACAAGCGTTAAAGGCGCTTCGCTCGAAAGAGAGGGTTCGAGTGAAGTGGGGGGTTTGCTCGAACCCCAAAGGGTAGTTCATTTGAACACCCCCACTTAGCTCGAACCCCCTCTGAATTTTTTTTCCTACCATCGCGTTTTTCCTTCGTGGGTGAAAGTGGGAACCATTATAGTGAACTCACCCATAGCAATAAAGATACTATAATAATTAGTTAATAGTTAATTGAGATTCTTAATAAGAATTAAAGAGCTCCCATTCTTGGTAGTGATATATGTTAGTGTGAGAGGGACATTTTACCAATCTAGTTCATCACCTAGGTCATCTTCACAAATGTTACGTAAGTTTACTTAGAGTACACATAGAATAGCTATCACTTTAAGTTGATAGTTATGACTTTATGTCTCAAGTCATAAGATTAAGACTCATGTCGTAATATTATGCAATCTGAAAGGGGTTTTCTTTATAATCTTAATTTAATTCAATCAAAGATGTTTTAATCTATCATTTATGTTCTTTGATAGAATAGCATTATTCTTTCACAGTTGATCTCTCTTATGCTTTCATGAAGTGCCTAGATCTTGGGTAGTTATAATCTTCATCAAATATTGTATGGTATAGAGCATTCTACACAAACTCTTACATGGTACCAAGGCTTATGAGATTGCTTCTTGTTAGCTTTAATTGAGAGATCTAGGTTGCAAATTTGAAAAGATCAAGAAAAATTGAGTATGCTCTTTGTTAGGATTAAGGTGTCATCTACCTTGTAAATCCTATGTGATATTACATGGTTCCAACATCCTTGGAAAGTGTTCTTAGGCACTTAGGGTGTATTGAAAAAATAATTAATAATATTTATTCTCACTATTATTTGTAATACATTCATAAGGGTTAATGGGTTCCACTAGCAATGACAAAGGTAACTTGTGGACATGAATATTTGATATTTTTTTTCCCACTTGGACACCTGGAGTGGGATGGTTAACGACAATTGAAGTGGACAAATAAGTGACTATTGGGCTTCTCCAAGTGGGTCATTGGAAAGAGGAAACAAGTGCTTGTTGGTATTCTATCATTTATTGCATGTAATGTAATATTATCTTCCAAGTTTGGATAGACAAGTTGGAGAGAAAACATTGGATCCAAAATAGGTGGCCTTTTTTATTTTGAGAAGGTAATCCATGGGGTTGGGATGTCTGAAATGAAGAGTCATATTTGGGCATCATGTTTGGTGCTTTAGAGCTCTTGAAATGTCTATAAAAATAACTCTCTGGATGTGGAAATTAATGAGGAAGTAGAGTTACTCTATAGGAACAACGATATGTCAAGGCATAAAGAGGTTGTTCATAGGTACACCTGTGCTGCCATGTCAGAGGCAAAGAGAAGAATGGAAGTGAATGTATTGTAATCCCATTTATTTGAAAATAAGGCATACTTGAACTCTCTTCTTAGTGAATGTTAGATGTTGATATCCTTTCCATTTGTTAATGGTAAAGGAGATATTAAATTGAACAATGATATGGCTTAATTTTCAAGTCCTCTCTTTGGTATTTTCTTCTTTCTAGATGTTTGTATTCACATGGTTGAGTGTGAAGAACTTAAGAGAGCTATGAAAAGTAGTGGTGAGAGAGGGTTTGCAGTATATTTCTTTACAAGATTTGCATATTATTGTATGTTTCCTTGACACTATGCAATAGAGGAGTTAGCCACATCCTCTATGTTCTTGTAATAGGATGACTCAAATGTTGGTTGTCTATATCCATGGGATTATTTCAGTGAATGCAAAATTTGACCTTTTCTATAACAATTTGTGCATTTGTATGTTGCATTAAAATAGTAGAATGAATATATAGACTTGATTATAGTTTTGACCAGATATGTTAATGTAATGAAAGTTCTATCTTTGATGGTATATTTTGGTTTGAGGTATGGCTAGCTTGGATGAGTTGCAATTTGATGTGATTGCTATTCCAATTGGTATGAGTAAGGAAGGAACTCAAAGCCTTTGTTATTATTTGAGTTTGATGCTTGTGTTTGTGTAAAGATTAGTGTAGGTTTCAACAAAATTTGATATGGTTCACCTTGACATGTTCATTTTTCTTCCATGGGTGTTGGAGGATGTGAGGATTTTTTTGTTTGATGGTGGTTATCATGGTTTCTTTTGCAAGTATCTTGTTGGAGTATGAGAGCATGGTGTAGATTCAGGTGGTACATGATTTCCTAAGTGGTGTTTTCCCTTGTTTCTGATTCTCGCAGGTGTATTTACAATGTATGATGTTGAATGGGAGAATCTTAGGATTGAGGTATTATCTACCTTGTAAATCCTATGCCATATTGAATGGTTCCAACTTCCTTGGAAAGTGTCCATAAGCACTTAGGGTTTATTGGGAAAATAATTTAAAATATTTAATCTCACTATTGTTTGTAATACCTTCATAAGGGGTGATGGGTTCCACTAGCATCGATAAAGGTAATTTGTGGACATGACTATTTAATAATGTATTTATCACATGTGGATGTAATGGGATGGTTGACGACAAGTGAAATAGAAAAATAAGTGATTGTTGGGCCTCTCCAAGTGGGTGATTGGAAAGACGCAACATGCGTCTCTTGGTGTTCCATCATTTATTACATTTAATGTAATGTTTATCTTCCAAGTTTGGGAGCCCAAGTTGGTAGAAAAGTATTGGATCTAAATCCAATGACCTTTCACATTATGAGGAGGTAAACCAAGGAGTTGAGATATGTGGTATGAAGATTCCTATTTTGGTGTCATGATTTGTGCTTTAGAGCTCTTGACATGTCTATAAAATCAGCTCTTTGGATCATAAATTAATGAGGATCAATTGATTGTAGAGTTACTTTATAGAAACAAGGATTGGTTGAGGCATATAGAGGTTGTTAAAAAATACACAGGTGTTACCATGTCAGATGAAAAGAGGACAATGGAAGTGAATGTATTATAATATATTTAAAATAATGTATTTTTTTACCTCTCTTCTTGGTGGAGTTTTTTTTCTCTCAAGGGTTTTTTCGATCGTGGTCTTAGCACAACCAATGGTAGGAGTTTGAAGATACATCTCCTCTCTTGAAAAGTGATGTAATCAATCCAAGTTTCCTCTAGGCTACATATTATCCATGCAAGTTAACTCAATTGATTTATGTGGTTATTATCATGAAGGGGCTTTTTCTGGTTTTCTTCTAAAGTCTGGTTGAAAGTATAGTATCTAATTCCCGAAGATAATAAATTGCAAAAAATAATGATATAAATTTTAATAGTATAACATTTGCAACATTGATTCTAAAAATGAAAAGCTTTCCTAAATTACCATTCCAATCTAACATGGATCGCAAAATAAAGATTAAAAGAGATGAAGGTAACAAGAGATTGCAAAATCACTCGGTCCCACAGGTTTGAGCGTGTCTTTAAATACCAATGGTGGTACATGAGATAGTACTAGGCCCATAATGTATCTAACCTAGCCATTGTCCTAACGTAGGGACAATTATCTAGTATTTATTTTTATCCCATCGAATTGTCATATAGACAATATCCAATCACCTTGTTGTCTGTGGTAAGTCTTGTTTTGATATTATTATTATTTTATGATTTACTTGAGTGTGTCAGATTTTATGTTATCTTAATTATTGATATTAATGATAACTTGAGTGTTATTAATCAATTAATAATTAATCATTGTTTATTATTTCTTTAATTATATTTTCAATTTAATAAATATATTCCTATTATTGGATATTATTTATTAAATAATTTATTATTGTACATGTGAATATTTTTAGTGTGGGAGTTATCTTGAGTGGAAATTATGCTTTATTGTGGAATTGATTGTTCTATTTTGGTGGAACTAGTTGTTCTTTTTGGTGGATAATTAAATTTTTCGTTGAAAATTGTAATGAGTGAAAATTAGGGTTTCACCATAAGAATGTAGTAAAATCGCTAATTTTGCTTAGCTACCATCAAATTAGGGAGAGATAGGAATTTGATAGATCTAAGCCTAATAGACCAAGATTCTGATCAGATTCTAGGCCTCCTAAATGGGGCTCTTCTTTTCCTAATATTTGAATTGTATTTTTGAATTGCAAAGGATTATGGTAAAATGATGAATTGCTGAAGAGATCGGACATAAATAGTGAGCTATAGTCATCGCATGGAGCCACAAACCTAGATTTGGTCAAATGAATATGATCTGGATTTGCTCCCCAAAATTCAGCCTGAACTGTCAGGACCGTGGTGGTGGTCGCCTTGGTCCTCATAACTTTTCTTTGTCCAAAGGGGAACCTGCTCGTCTTTGTGAATATTGTCGTTCCTATGAAACACATCTCTATACCTAATCCCACACATAGTGAAAAGAGGAAAATTGTTGGGAATAGGGATTTGCCTAAGTCAAACCTTGGTTTAGGAATTAACCTTGAATGAAACAATGCAAATACTAAAATAAATATTGGAAAGATATACATCATATTTGCAATTGTTGATGATGATGCTTTGCTTCTTTGAATTTAATCACACATGTTGTATAAAATAGCACGAACATGAAAAAACCCTAATCACACACACATGCTTGCATATGAACGATGTAATTTTTCTCCACAATGATTGAAGCAAGAATATTCAACCTTGAAGATCTTTGAAAATTCTTGATGATAAATTATTCATGCATGCAAGAGTGATGTAGATGTAGACTTATAATTGATTAGATAAAATTAGGTTGATCAAATGTCTTTATATAAGGGTATCTAGGTAAATGACCGATTAGGCCAACCTCCAACAGTCATGTGGAGCAATGAAGATAAATTCCCACTAAGAGATATGACTCTTGCCCCAATTCAAATTTGGGCTCCATTGAGAGGGACCATGACAATGGGCAACATGGTCTAGGACTAGTGCCATGGTCCTCCAAAAGGGACCAAAATAAGCCTCAAAGGAAAGAGGTACCTCACTAGGGAATCCATTAATGTGTGTTCATGGCATCCGAACTAGAAAGTGAGCACAAAATGAACCTAGATAGGTGATGCGAATAGGACACGCTAAAGTAGGGCACAAACATGAGGTGTAAATTGGCTTGATGAAAATTTACGACACTACATTTAGCCCCCAATTTAATGGGAGTATAAGCCTATGTAAATAATCATGATAAAGTAGATGCAGAAGATGGAAGAGGAGCAATTAGGAGCACAATCACAAGGAGTATAAGACCACTAGTTTTGAGGAACCAAGCCCCCAATATTAGGATCTTAACTCTTTCAATCTCATGCAAGGGCACATAAAATAAAACAAAAACAAAAGGGAAAACAAAGACACACAAAGGAAAAAGACACACAACACAAAAGATAAAAACCAAGAACAAGATCTCAAGTCAACTAGCCAAAGAGACCTTGATATCAAAATGTCTCAACCACTAATATCATTCTTGAAAATGCCATCTCAAGAACATAAGTGATCACATAAAAAGAGAAAGAGCACATCATCCATGAACTACAAATAGAAAAGCTATGAGCTCATGAGAAGAATGGGAAGAGCATGGATACACATTCTAGATGTATTTTTGTAGGTGATCCATGAGAAGAAGAGAAGGAGAGAAGAAGAGAAGACATGAATATACATTCTAGTTGTGTTTTTCTAGGCTTTCCATGCTGGGAAGGAGAGTAGGAATAGTCTAGCTATGTTTTGGTAATTCCACTCATCTTGCTGTGTGTGCAAGTGATGTCTAGTTTTAGGTGTTAAGCATCCTGTATAAGAGTTTTTTTTTTCTCTAATTTTGAGCATGCAACAACTTGTGTAAGACATAAAGTGCAAGTGCAAATGCAAATATTTTTTTGGTATCGGGAACATCTCATGTAAGAGTTTGTTTTCTCTCGTTTTGAGAATGTGTTAACCCCACGTAAGACAATTATATGTCTGGTTTCGAGGACATCTCATGTAAGAGTTTGTTTGCTTTGGTTTCGAGAACGTACACCCCATTTAAGACATATATCAATGCCGCATTTGGTTTTGGGCATGAAGCATCTCATGTAAGAATTTATTTTCTCTAGCATCGAGAATGAATACCCTATTTAAGACATGGAAAATATAGTGCAATATGGTACAAAGAGGGCGATATGTATTCCTCCCCCCTTAATATGTAAACATAACCCTACATTGATGTATTAAGGAAGCTAGAAACAAAGATAGGCACCTTCAACACCAAGGATATATCCTGTTAAGAAACAATGTTCATAAATCCAAGCTAAAGAGGTAATACTCTTACATGTGAGGATAAGATAGTTGAAAAAGAGATATCTTGCAACAAGTGTAAAGTGGATCCTTGGAGGATAAGAGATCGTTTCTCAAAGACATCTACCCCCAAGAGGAGTTTCTTTAACAAACATAACATCTTCTACCAAAAGAAAGGAAGGGGAACAAGAATGCCTACCTTCCTCCTATTACTAGGTAAAGGGATTCTTGATGAAGGATGACACAATTTTGACCCAAAGTGAAGGTTGTTTTTATAATAGATATACATTTCCAAGTGAAAAAGATATTTTAGACAAGGATACACAACTCTTTCATAAGAGAGAATCCTTGAGCAAACAAACAACTTCACACAAGGAATAACATAAAATCATAAGCAAACACCACTTAACAAAGGAAAAGTGGATCCTTAGAAAGGATAAGAGAAAGACAAATTCCCCCAAGGGACAATTAGAAGGATTACACAACCTCTAAGGAGAGATTTTAAATAAGAAAATGCACAATGTACTCACATGAAGGCATATTCATTGCAAGAAAAGATGTCATGGTATGTAAAATGCAACTCTAAAGAAGGGGTAATCTTCAAAGAGAGGAAGAGATTAATATGAAGGATCAAAAAATCCCCTAAGGAGAGATTAATCATAAGAGACACACCATTCCATGCAATAAAGGACATCAAAGTATGAAAAATGCAAACCCTAAAGGGAATAGTGAAACCTTAGATAGAGAGAAGAGATAGGATAATATTATTGTCCCTCAAGCATAGAGGCAAGAATGAATTATGTTGCTTCCCCAAAATGATTGTAATTGAAAAAATAATCACCTCTTATAACAAAGAGCCCCCAATAGAGTTAATTACTAGTGCCATAGGGTGAGGAGAAACATGAAGTGTGAATGGAGTGCTAAGGCACTACCTCTTCACCAAGAGAGAGTGTAGGATGAGTTGTCAGAGCTATGCGAGCCCTATCATATTGGTCTTGAACAAATGATTTAAATTCTTTACATTTTGCAAGAGAATGAGAATAAATATGGTGGAAAAGACAATGTTCATCACCTTCCTTATTCTTAGAATTGTGATTAATTTTAATAAAAGGAAAAACAACATTCTTATCATACTTCAATCTCCAAAATATTCTAGTAGCTAATTTCTCTTGGTCATCAATGGGATTAGGTCTTGTCTCTTGTGATGTAGGACAAGGTTTTTTAGAAGGAGATGAATTTTTATCTATGATTTTAATAGTTCCATTATCAACTAGTTCTTGCACACTTTTTTGAAAATCTAGCCAATCATTAGCATGATGGTCATGAGTTTGATGATATGAGCAATAAGGAATGTTTGAGGAAGAAGCACCTTTTGATGGACAATAAGTTCTATGTCTTGCAAGATACTCCTTAAAGTTTTTAATTCTAAGGAAATCATCCATAGGTGAATGATGAGAATGTCCTAGACCTTTGGTATTGGTTTTTCTAGGAGGTTTTATAGAGACTTTGATTCCTTGTTCAAAATTTACAAGTCCTTGTCCTCTAAAACCTTATTTTGATATTATGTTATAGTCACTCTTATAAGAATGTTTTAATTCAAAAGAAGAATGAGTATTATAATGAATCTCTATAAAATTTGTAGTGTAAGTGTATTTAGAAGGAACAAAGGGAAAAGTAGATGAAGAATGAAAATCTTGTGTAGGGAGATTCTCCTTTCTATCATCATGCATATCCTCTTTGATGGGTTGGGAAGGAATATCTTTATCATCTAAGACCTCATCTTTACTTAATGTTATGTAGGTGATATATCATGAATGGAATGCATAACATCATCTTTTCTACAAAGGTTTTGATGGTTAAGATAGGCTCTAAGAGAATAAGGGGGATCTAGAGAGATTGAAACACAAATATTTTTACCTTTCCCCCCTTACACTAGGGTATGTGTTGATAGCATGATGAAACTATAAAGACACGGTCAACTACTAAGAGGGGGGGGGGGGTGAATTAGTAGTTGGAAAATAAACTAAATTTTCACCAAACTTATTTTCAACTCACAAAGTTTACCGGTTTAGTCACTTTAACAAATTTGCAACTGCTCTGTTAAACCTTATTGGTTGACCTAATACATCAGGGATATAATGCAACAGATCTGAAACTTAAATATCCTTTGACCAAAAACTTAAACCACTTCACTAATACTAATAATAATATATTTCAGATCATTTCCAATCATTTAGATATATCTATCCAGATTTAATTCATATCAACCATACCAAAAACACATCCACACAATCATTCACCAATTGACATAGTGATTTTTCACGTGGAAACCCAAATGTAAAAAAGCACGGTGGGGATGAATACCCACAAGTATTCTTTGAACTCTTTTGAAGTTCGCCCTATTAGGAGCCAAGACTGGTTAGAAGCTTATACAAGAATGTTTTGTTAGGAACAGATCCGATTAAGGACCACACGATTAAGGGATTGACTACAAATACCCTATTAAAGGTAACCTCAATGGAGGATTTCAAATCCAAGCTAATGGATCACCTGGTTAGAGGATTTCATCAACAAGCCTGTTAGAGCTTACCCTGTGAGGGGATTTCAAACTGTTGTAATGGTTAGAGAACAACAGGTTCTTTGACCGATTTGGAAATAGCATTTCCTTGTTGAATCAGATCGTTTATCGCTCCTAGCTGCCTTCACATCATTCTGCAGACACACCTCCTAGTTCGGTAACAATCACTTTCACACTTTATCAAATTTTCCAATGACTCATTCAATCAATCCATCAACCTGATGAACAAATACATTAGGTCAGTAACACAACACAAACCCTAAAATTCTCATAGATATTACAAACACATCGGTTCAATCTTGGCCGTTAGATTACATTGCAATCAACTTTACATTATTCTAGGCATCTACAACAGCTCCTGGATCATTGCACTTTTAATCTTGTAACACATCATACGTTTGTCACTTCATACTATGCATTTGATCATTCCCAAGATAAACGGTTATCTTTACGTACCAAAACCTTCTAGAAACTCATCATGTGCAACATGCTTTTGTGGCATCTTCATCACCGATCATCATCCAATAATAAATAATCACAACCGATCTCCAAGCTCCATCGGTTAGGGTTCTGCTTCTCAATTGGATAGGGTTACCGGTTGATCTTCACTGCTTCATTACTGGTTGCTTTACTGCTTCATTACCGGTTTCTTTACTGCTTCATTACCGATTGCTATTGACATCAATGACAACACTTTCAAATATACTTCTTCAATGCAATCTTCATGCAATGCCAATATTCTCCCCCTTTGGCATTGATGAAAATACAAATATCAATACCAATTGATTGTCATGATTGAGAGTAAAACATATACTATCCTTCAAATGATTTAGGTATAGGAATCTGGGTTTACATTTTTCAACATAAACTATCCTTCAATTATATCTTCATATCTTCAACTGGTAGCCGGTCTACAATTTGTCTTCTCTCCTTGACATATAAGGCTATCAAACATATACTTTTCCTTTTTTTCGCTCAATCATATACTTTTCTCTCCCTTTGACAACAATGCCAAAGTGAAGGTAAACCATTCTATTTCTTATCCATGCTTCACCGATCTACAATTAGTTGCTACCCCTATGGAGTATCTCCATTCTTCACCAATCCTTCTTCAAGATTTTCAATAGGCTCTGGGATTGATGTCTTCCATATCTTCTTAATTGACTTCATGTAGGGGTACAACCCCTAACTTACCTCTAGGACATTCAAGTGTAGCCTTAGGTAGAGGTTTAGTAAAAATATCTGCTAGCTGTTCTTTAGTGGAAACATGCTCAAGTGATACATCTTTGCTTTGAAATTTCTCTCTTAGGAAATGATACTTCAACTCTATATGCTTTGTCCTAGCATGCAACACTGGGTTCTTAGAAATATTTATAACACTAGTGTTATCACAAAAAATTCTTACCACTTTTGATATCTTCAGCTTCAAACCTTCCAATATGTGTTTCATCCAAATTGCTTATGTACAATTCATGTAAGCTGCAACATACTCAACTTCTCCTATTGATTGAGGGATACAACTCTGTTTCATGCTGCTCCAAGACACTAATCTGCCTCCAAGAAAAAATGCTCCCCCGGTTGTGCTTTTCCTGTCATCAACATTGCGTGCCCAATCTGTATCGGTATAGACCTTTAAGTCAAAGTTTCTTGCATATGGATGCCATAATCCATAATCTATTGTGCCTTTCAAGTATCTAAATTTTTTTTTGGTTGCAATCATGTGTGACTCCTTCAGATTTTTTTGAAATCTGGTAACCAATCCTATTGCATGGGCAATGTTCGGTCTGCTGTGGACAACATAATGTAACTTACCTATCATGGATCTGTATTCCTTTTCATCAACTGGTGCAAAATCATCTTCCTTTGATGAATTACAGCCTGTAATCATTGGTGTTCCAATTGGTTTACAATCTCCCATTCCAAAAGTTTTCAATACTTCCTTCAGATACTTGGATTGTGTAATAAAGATTCCTTCCTTCATTTGTTGGATTTGCAAACCTATGAATTTTTTTATCTCACCTACCAGTGACATCTCAAATTCATTCTTTATTTCATTAGTAAAATCATGACACATATCATCATTACCTCCAAAAATGATATCATCAACAAATACCTCACTTACCAGTATTTTATCTCCTTCTGTCTTGAGATATATGTTACTATCTTCACTGGTTCTTTGAAAACCTATCTTTACTAATTGAGAGTGCAATCTTTCATACCATGCTCTTGGTTCTTGTTTCAATCCATATAGTGCCTTATGTAGCTTGCACACCATATCCTTTTCTTCAGTTAATGCATAACCTGTTGGAAACCAATAACAATGAGAGGGGGGGGGGGGTGAATCAGTGTTATACCGGAATAGTATATTTTAGCCTTATTAATATATTCATACACCAACCGATATACTGATATAAACATAATTGAAAGAAGTAAATCAATCAATATGCCAAACATATAAATGAGAATCATAACACACAAATTTGTACGTGGAAAACCTCAAAGAGGAAAAACCACGGTGGAATTTGTGACCCACAATATCAATCCACTGGCCATATGAAGAGATATTACAAAATATGAGGGGCCTGCACTTGCAGGAAGGCTTACAACCTAGAGCACACTGCTCAATCATAATAGGAGCCTCACTGACTACATAAAATTACAGACTACAATCCAGAGAAGTGTAGACTGCTAAGATAGCATCTTCTATGCCAGAATACAGTTCCAGTTTAAGCTCTGTCTATTCTGGTTTCAAACCCTAAACCCCTTTACCAGAATAACCCTTACAATAAATTCCTCACATACATAATTTCTCTAAATAATTTCGCATCATATTACATTCGCATATCCATAATCTCCTATCTCATGTCTATATGAAAATGATCTATCAAAATGATCTATATACCCTATACAACTTTTATGCCTTATGTCAACGTACAAAGATATATACAATATTAGATTACATGTCGGCCAGATAACATAAATGTATAAACATTAAAACAAATTTCCGATGCCGGATCCAAGATATGTCAGCCTCCAATACCGATAACCTTTACTATACCATGTCGGTCTTCCTTGCCGATGACCAAAGAAATCCTTCTGTCCTGCTGGTGTCGGTGCCAGTGTAGAATCCGTGAAGTGTCTGTCGGTACACCATAGAATCAAAACACGAAGCCGGAACATAAAATCATGTTGCCATAAATGAAAACATAGTGAAATCAACCAATAGAGTGTCAATTGCCAACAATATCCCCCTTTGGCATTGATGGCAACACTCATGTGAAAAATGGTGCCGGTTTCATCTGCTGGTTTCATCCTTCCCTTCTCCCCCTAAGCTGAATATGCAAAATACTCCATAACTCCAAAACTCCCCCTAATATATGCAATTCTTTTATTCTTTTTCACATATATACTACTCCCCCTTTGACATCAATGCCCAATTTTTTTTTCAAAGAATAAGAACTGTACAATGAATATCTCCAAAAATGTCTTACTGGAGCTTGACCAACTTCAAAATTTCCAGATAAGATTTCTCCAATAACTCATAAGTATCCCAGCCAGTTTTGAATGTGCCAGAAATAGATACAAGTCCACTAAATAAATGTGCAAAAGAATCATTCTTATTTACCTCTTCTGGTGTGGGCTTTTCCACCATATCCATGCATTCTTTCTTGTGTACACAGAGTGAATCCAGTCGAGGACTCACCAAGCTTCTTAGAGTTCTGGCTCTTCTAATTATTTTGTCTATTTCCTTTTCAAGAGAAGAAATTTGGCTCTCCAAAATCAAAATTTGACCATCAATTGATGTAGTCAATGAAATTAGTCCGTCAAAAGAGAGCAATACTTGCAATTTTCTCTTGATAATCCTTTATCTTTTTATCTACATTTTCTATAAGTATTTTAGTGTTACAACATACCCTATATATATTTGTACATTGTTTCAAATAATTTTCTATTAGAATTATCTTCTCCTCAATCTTTTTCTTCTCTATTTCAATTACTTGATCAAAAGTAGCTCTCTTAGCCTGAGTAAATCTTTCTAGTGCTTGTCGGTTTGATATTTGCTATAAGGATTGAAAGTCTTTTGATATATGCTTAGTGATTACCTTAAGCTTATCGGAAGGGCTGATTCATTTTCAATATTACACTCCAAGACCAATCTATGTAGAAAAGTGATTAATTGATCTATAATCCCCTTGTCTGTGGATCCCTCCTTCATCATTTTTCGTGCATCCATCATCATCAGTTTAGTGGGACTCATTTCTGTGATGTTTCTCTTTTCAACCTGAGAAGTGTCAATTGACAATAATGATGGACCAACAACCTGTTCCCTGTCAGATTCCCCTGTTTTCTCTTCTAATGTTTTATCCTTTATAACCTCCTCACTTGCACTGGTGGCTTCTCCACTTGGTGCAGTCTGTGCAACTACCGGTTCCTCTGTAGGAACATTAACCTCAACCTGTACATTTGTATCCAGAGGACAATTGTCCAATATTTGTATCCTGTACAATGTTAGCTTGTTCGTTCTCAGTATTAACCGGTATCTCAGTATTTGTCTATACATCTATATTTACCGATGGCTCAATTTACACTATCTTAAGATTTTTCAAAACTGAGGGTGAAGTACCCATAATCCCCTTTCCTTTTCCTTCAATCGAGGTATCTACATTATCTGTCTTGGTTTCCGGTGAAGTAAAGAATCCTCTGTTTTCTCCCAAAAATTTAATCCATGCTTTTTGAGTTTCCTTTATTATTTCATTCACTCTCCCCAGCATCAGACTAACTTTCCTATGTTTACTATTGAAAACTTTTCTGTCTGCTGCCTCAAGTGTCTTATTAATTTCATCTGGAGCTATAGTAACACATATAAATAATAGTTCTTGAATTTTAATGTGTTCATCTTCTTGCATAGCAGATAATCTTCTAGCATCTAACATGTTATATAAATTAGCCGATATTTGATTTTCTATCTCTATTAAGGCTTTCTTATAAATATCCAAGTATAATAGGGCTGCTTCCTCTACCTCTCTCTGTTCATCCTCCTCTAAGTTTCCATAATAAAATTTAACATTCTTCAGCATGCCATCTTTAGTGATTTCATCTACCAATTCTACACAAGTTTTAGGTGAAACCTTACCAGAATCAGTGTCATCCTTCTTCCTCTTGCCAGTACCAGATGCAGCTTTAGGTGTAGCTTTTGGTGCTTTCTTCTGTGCCGGTATCTTGATTTTTACCTTGCTAACCGGTTTCTTCTTCTCTTCTGCCATTGTTTCCTCCAGTTTTTTCCTAACAACCCTCTTAAATGCTAATGGGGTGTCATCCTTTGATTTAGATTCTACACTAACATGTTCAATATGAACATCTAGATCCTTCCTCTTTTCGCCTTTCTCTGGGACAACATCAAATAGTGCCTTGATGTCCTTTGAGACCTTATGTACAAATTTACTTGCTTTTCCTCCCCACTTCTCTCTTTTCTTCCAGTTGAACTCTGTTTCAACCTCTTGAGTTTTCTATTGTGCAGTACCACATGGCTTTTTAGCCTCATCAATTGGTGCATCAATTAGCATTTTTGCATAGGCATCAAGAATTTGTGCATCCACCTCATAGCCTATTTCTTCAATCCAAATCTTCTAAGGCTTAACTGCTTCCATGAGAGTCTCATTCTTCTTTACCATGAAGCATATGTCAGTAGAATGTTTTTCTATAATATGCTTAGGTAATCTTACCATAGACCTCATAGATTTTTGAAATGCCTTAAAATACCCCCATATCTTATCATCTCTTAGACTTCCTAATGCAACAATTGACTATTTCAATTGTCTTCCTACCAGAATGTCAAAAGCCCATTGTCTCTTACCAGAGCCGGATGTATCATTCATAAAATATAACATTAATAAAACTAACAAATTCCCATACCGGAAAGTACCTTTCTTCTCACCCTTAATCTTTCCTAAGTTGATTAACAACTCCTCAAGTATCCAACCGCATAGATCTAACTTTACATTATCTCTCATCATTTTGTATGCAGCCAAGATGCATGAACCAGAAATAAAATTTAGTTGGTTTGACTGAGTTACCTTATATACGATAATCATGCTACCAAATTTGATGTTCGTATCAGTGATAATACTCACTTTCATGGATCTTTTGTTTGATGTAGTGCCGGTGATCTTCCTCACAAAGTCATTTGAAACTTTCTTATCTGGATGTTGCCACCGATGGAAAACTAGTGATTGCCCAGATGGCTTTCTTAGTGATTTTGTAAGGTCTATTCAACCATATGAATTCTCCATGTACTTTGCTCAGTACATATCTGATTATCTCATCCTCAAATTGTGGAATTGTAAAGCAGAAAAATCGCGATCAAACCCTAGTTGCTCTCCCCTCTTCCAACTCCAAGGAGAGAGAAGGGAGGTTTGCTAGGATTCGATGGTTTTCACTTAGGGGGGAGACTTTACATTCAAAAGAGGGGTTGAAACCCACAAGATCCAATCCCACGCAATGCAAGATTGGATGCTAAATGAGTTTCAAGGGTTAAGACAGCAAGGCTACCCTCTTTTGTAAAGAATGTGCATAGAAGAATTGAGCTAGGAATGCATAGAAAGTGACAAAGATTCGCTTATAAACTGAGATAGGAATACAGTATGAAGCTGCAGACCTGGAATTAGCAGTAAAATGTCGATACGGCGCTGTCCTGCAAATTTGAGCAAAAGTTGTCGGGACGATGGCGCCCGGCGCCACGGTCCTCCGAAAAATCCGCGAAACGAAGGGGGATCTGTTCATCTCTGCACAAGGATTCCAGATCTTCAATTTCAGCCGCGTACCTGCAACCAACACACAGAAAAGAAAAGACGATTGGGGGGTTAGGGATTAGGGGTTTGCCTTTAGGTCAAACCCCGGTTTTGGAATTAACCAAGAAATGAGCAAGAGCTGTAAATGTAAATGACTGTAAAACAAGTACTAATACCTTGTTCTAAGGATGTTTGTATCCTTATGTGCGAAGGTTTAGATGTTGTTGTTTGTTGTATGTTTGTATGTTGTATGTAGCATGTAGTATGTGATCTCCTCTTCAATGGTTGAATCCTTGTCTTGAATGCAACACTTAGCCTTGAATGGAGACTTGAAATGATCAATTGCTTAAAGGAATGCTTGAATGCTTGAATGCTTGAGTATAGTTTCCACGCTTTTTCCGTCATGTATGTGTTATGTCCAAATGAGAGAGAAAAATGTAGTTTATATACTTGCCAATTAGGGTTGATAGACTGATTTTCCCGACCTTAGGCCGACCAGGAAAGTTAATTTCCAAATTGCAAACAAAAAGACCCGAGACCCCTTAGGAGACCGGGCCCAAAATAGGACCCAGGGACTAGGGCGCTGGGCGCCCTGGTCCTGAGGGACCAGGGCGCTGGGCGCTCTAGTCCCACCTCCCGGGACATCAGGGTGCAAGGAGGTTCAAGCCAGGGTACTTGAAAAATGCAGTTTTTGGTGTCATGAGCAAGTTTCGGGGTCTCCATTCAGGTTGCGTGTTGCGTCGCCATCATGAAGACTGAAATGCAGTCGAAATTGCAAGTGTCGCAATTTTAGGACGCTACATTTAGCCCCCACTTTAGCGGGAGTATGTATGCTCATACTTCCGGTAAAGTACAAGGAAACAACATTGAAAAACTTTCACCACGTCAAGGAGGCAAGACACACCAAGCCCCCAGTGGACTAAGGATCTTACGACTTCGATTGACAAAGTAAAAGGGAAGATCACGAGGGAGAACCATGACTGTCAGTAGTAAGGTTCCCTCACTATGAGTCATGCAAGAAAGATATCAAAAATTTTCAAGGCAAGGTTAAATTTGCCAAGAAATTCTCAAGTATCTTGAAAAGATATGAACGGTATGTATGCCCCCCTACGTTAAAGCGATCGCACATGCCTCACCGGGGGTGATTGTTTTAACGTAGTGATACACATAAGAATGAGAAAGGAAAGGAGCACGATATCGCAAGGATTTAGCCCCCAAGTGTGAGATAAGCCCAAGGATAATAGACACAAAACACAAAGCACGAGGTGACTTCGCTTTCCTTGGGGTCAGTATGCTGTATGATAAGTCATGTATATATATCATATGTATGTATGCATAATTGTTCTTCATTCCCCAATCAAGGAAGGTCACCTAGAAGAAGGGAACACATGTGTCTTTTGAGTCAACATGAGAGAGATCGAGAGATCTTAATGCTTTGCATCATCCTCAAGTGGACAACACTAAGGACAACAAATAGAAGAATGAGAATAACATATAGAAGAAGTAACACAAGAGAGGAGGAGAGAATCTGCTATGCTAATGTAACTAGTCTAGCACGTCATCTACCCCCCGATCTTGCTGATCAATCTTTCGGGAAGGCAGGGAACACGCTAGAGGAGGAACATTCAACACAGTAGATGGAGCTATCACAAGATCCAAACAAGGGCTATGTTCATGTTCCGAGCCACGTTTTTCTTGTCTAGGAGCTAGGATAAGTGCTTTAGAAAATTCATTAGATAAATGGTTATCAACATCAACAACTTCATATTCACTATCAGAAGCAAGAGAAGTAATATTTTCATCATGAATAACATTTTCATCTATATCATCATCAAGATTTATAAAAATAGGATCTTTAACTCGCATAGGATCAAGACCATCATGCATCTTATGTTTAGGAGATTTAGGCTCAATGTCCGGCTGAGGAGAAAATGGAATAATGCTTGTTGAAGGTGTTTTTGGAGATTTCAAAGTTTGAGCTCTAAGACGACGCTTTCGTCGGCGTTCACGTGCAGAACGATTTCGTCTAGTCTTAGTAGGAAGTGAAGAAGATTGAGGAGGAGGAATGTTCTCATCCCTATCACTTGGGTGTTTAGGTTGTGGTCTCTTAGGCTAGATAATAGGAGAAGAAGAAGGTCTCTTCTCTCTATAAAAGGAAGGAGGAGGAACTGCTCCATATAAAGGAGGAATTTTTGGTTTAGGAAGGAGACCAAGTCCATCATGATGAGGAGGTATAGGTCTACTTTTAGGAAGTTTATTAGACATAGACATAGTCACATCCATAGGGATGGGTTGGGAATCTTCTTGAGAAAAGACATTAGTTTTATCTTTCAAAGGAAGAACTTCCTTCTCAAGAATGATAGGAATGTCAAGTTTAGGTGTTCTAGGTTCACTTAAAGATAGGATCATATCTGTTTTCCACTTTTGATAAGATTTGAAAAGATGATCACTTCGCGGAGGAAGGGATTGGAATTGTTTAGGCCAAAAGTAATCAAGAGGAACACTAGAGGTTCTTTCAGCTGGTTTAAAGAGGCTATGATTGACAGTAACAACTTCACCATTATGGGGAAATTTCAAACACTTATGAATAGGAGAAGCAATAGCTTTCATGGAAGATAGCCAAGGATAGCCAAGCTTCACACGAAATTGTTCGGAAGATGGAATAATAGCAAAGTTCACATCAAGGGATTTGTTATAGACCTCAATAGGCAATGTAATAGAACCAATTGCAGGAGAAGAAAATGCATCAAATAGTTTCACAATCACATCTGTTTTGTCATAAATCACTTGATTCAATTGCAAAGTAAAAAGAAATTCTTCAGTAATAACATTAACCATGCACGAAGGATCAATAAGCACTCCACGGCAAGGTGTATTCTTGACTTTTGCAACTATGTATAAAGGACCATCAGGTGCCCTAATGGTTTCACTGGAATCAAATGTGATGGAAGGTTCTTTAGGGTTTTCTTGCTGCTCTACAAAGTTAATCACATTTGGAGTCATAGACACAAGACCATCAGATGAAAGAGAGGAATCATTAGTCTCAATCGCATTAGAGGTATGAGAAGGTAATGGATCAGTGAAAATCTGAAGATTTTGATTAGGAGGAGCTACAGATGTATTGCCTTTATCATTCACTCCAGAAACAGAGATAGTATTATTATCAATCAAATCTTGAATTTTACCCTTTAAAGAAAAACATTTTTCAGTATCATGCCTAGGCTGACGATGAAATTGACAAAAGGCTTTGTTATCAAAATAAGGTGAAGTAATCTTTGCAGGATCAATTTGTCTTATAGGAGGAAGAGTAAGCACATTTTGTTCCAATAACTTATTCATAATACTATGCAATGATTCATTCAAAGGAGTATACTTTCTTTCTTTCTTGAAAAATTTAGAAATAGGAGGCACACCTGATGCTGCATTCACATTGTTGTTGATGATGTTTTCATTGAATTTGATGGAGTCTCTGTTCGGTTTAAACTTCCCAAATGGTTGTTGACTGCTATCACCCTTATCACTCGGAGCCATAGGATGTGATTGTTCCATTTGACTCACAATCAGTTGATAATTGTGAAGAGTGGCACACAACTGTTGGAAAGAAGTAAACTCAGAAAACAGAAGTTTGTCTCGAATATCTTTTTGTAAATTAGAAATAAAGATTCTTTGAATATCATTGTCAGGCACTGGAAAAGAAATTTGAGCATACAAATGCTTATATCTACCAATGAAATCAGTCACTTTTTCTTTAACACCTTGTTTACAATGCATTAAATCAATCAAAGTAACTTTAGGACTTATATTGTTTTGAAATTGTTGAATGAAAGCATTTGCAAGTTGTTCGAAAGAAGTAATAGAATAGGAAGGCAACGAGCAATACCATTGTAGGGCTTTGTCTCTTAATGTTCTCGTGAATAGTTTTGCAAGCAACCTTTGGTCATAAGCAAAATCAGTACAAATTGTTTGAAAAGTCTTAACATGTGTTAGAGGATCTCCTTTACCATTATAAAGCTCCAAATACGGGATTTCAACATGTTTAGGAGGGATAGCTTGAACAATGTCAAGAGAAAGTGGGCTCGCAACATCAAATGTGGGCACACTAAACTTAGATTGATTCATAGAGACAATTTGTTGCTATAAAGAAGAGACACTTTGTGCAAGATTGTTAATGGTCGCTTCAGTCGAAGAGTTCGTATTAGATGTGTTAGATTGAGATGGAGGTGTTATGTTATTGAAAGAAGGTAAAGAGTAAGGTGGTGGGACCCTATGATAATTAGTCATAGGAGATGATTGGAGAGGAGGAACACTACAAGGAGGAATGGAATGGTTAAACGAATTGCCCCCTTGCGTTATGTTCATTTGCGGAGATGTAATAGGAACACTCATTGAAGGAATGAATGAAGAAGTCGGATTGAATGAAGGAAGAGGGTTAATTGAAAAGGAAGGATTGCCCTCATGACTAGTGATCACAGGAGGAATGTCTTGTGTAGAAGTAGCCATTATGTTTGATGTAAAGGTAGGTATGCTAGCAATAGAAGTCATCAAAGAAATAGAATGATTGACTTGAGTAGGAGGTTGTGTATAACCTAAAGTTTCGGCACAACTCTTCATAGGCATCACGTTCGAATTCACAATGTGTGAAATACCACGCAAAATATCAATTCCATTCTTATCACTTTGAAGCATACGTTTTAGACCCTCAATTAAAGGAAGAGCTTGACTATCAGGGTATTCTTGAGACATCCATTGTCGAAAATCGTCAAATTGGTTATCCAATTTCGAAAGTTGTTCTTCAGAAACCTCATGGAGAGCTTCTTCATCATTAGGAGGATTAGAGGAATTACCCATGTCCTCGTTAAAAAGGCTATTCAAATTAGGTTCCATCTCCTCAGTAGTTAAACCTCGGAAAGACTTAATTCTACGGCTTCGTCTAACGGGAATAGTGTAAGTAGGGCTTATTTTTGTAAAACTCATGCACTAGAGAAGGAGAGAAAATTTTGATTTTAGAGGTAGCAATTTTCAGTAAAATCAGCCAATCTTCTGGATTTAAGCTGTTAAATGCAATCACGATAGTCTCCCGAAATTTCAGAAAAAATGTTCGAGACCGTGGCGCTCGGAGTGCAACACGGTCCTTGCAACTTTTTCCGAAATTTGCAGGGATGAAAGGTATGATGATTTTAAAGCTAATCTGAAAAAATTGAGTGATTTTACGATCTGTAGATAGGCCAAATTAAAGTTGCAATCTCAAAATTGAACCCTATCAAGATTGTCGAAAAATGCAAAATTTGAATTTTGAAAGAGAGAGGGAAACTGAAATTTTGAATTTTATGATTTTAGAGGGAATGTCAAAAGCAATGCAAATTTTGAAATTTAAAAATTGACTCAATTTCACGCAAAATTCAATTTTGAAAGCGGAAATCAAAGTTGTTGTAATTAAGCACTTAATTTCAAAAGTCACAAAATGCAAGAATTTGAATAAAGCACTGAAATTTTTAATGAATGTTAACGCACTTTTCAGATTTACAGTAAGAACACAATTTTGACACAAAATTTCAGTTTCAATGATTTTTGAATATTTAAAAGCCTTAATCCAAGCAATCACAAGACCAACTTTGACTGTAATTTTGAAGGTGTTAAAATTGATAAAATCAGCCAAAATTCTGGATTTTAGCAGAAAAATACAGTAAGATCTCGCTCCCGAAATTTCGGAAAAAATGTCGGGGACGATGGCGCTCGGCGCCACGGTCCTCGCAACTTTTTTTCAAATTTTCAGGGATGAAAGATATTGTGATTTTATTGCAGAATCCAAAGTTAAAGCTGATTTGGAGATGTTTTGATCAGTGAAATTGTCGGACAAAGGTTGAATCAAGAGGGTTTTAAAAATTAGGGTTTTGACACTTAACCACTTAATTTTCAAAATTAAAGCATAGATATGAATTGATAATTTGTAATAGAAGGGCAGATCTGAAACAAGCATCAACAATTAATCATTTCACAAGCTTAATTACTAAAAAGAAATTTTAGGGTTTTTATGCAATCACCTCTAAAATTTTGCAAAAGATCAAACATGGAAATGTAATCAATTTTTTCAGATATAAGCATGAAAAATCAGAAAGGATGTTCACGTCGGGTTCACCAAAATGTAAAGCAGAAAAATCGCGATCGAACCCTAGTTGCTCTCCCCTCTTCCAACTCCAAGGAGAGAGAAGGGAGGTTCGCTAGGATTCGATGGTTTTCACTTAGGGGGGAGACTTTACATTCAAAAGAGGGGTTGAAACCCACAAGATCCAATCCCACGCAATGCAAGATTGGATGCTAAATGAGTTTCAAGGGTTAAGACAGCAAGGCTACCCTCTTTTGTAAAGAATGTGCATAGAAGAATTGAGCTAGGAATGCATAGAAAGTGACAAAGATTCGCTTATAAACTGAGATAGGAATACAGTATGAAGCTGCGGACTTGGAATTAGCAGTAAAATGTCGATACGGCGCTGTCCTGCAAATTTGAGCAAAAGTTGTCAGGACGATGGCGCCCGGCACCACGGTCCTCCGAAAAATCCGCGAAACGAAGGGGGATCTGTTCGTCTCTGCACAAGGATTCCAGATCTTCAATTTCAGCCGCGTACCTGCAACCTACACACAGAAAAGCAAAGACGATTGGGGGGTTAGGGATTAGGGGTTTGCCTTTAGGTCAAACCCCGGTTTTGGAATTAACCAAGAAATGAGCAAGAGCTGTAAATGTAAATGACTGTAAAACAAGTACTAATACCTTGTTCTAAGGATGTTTGTATCCTTATGTGCGAAGGTTTAGATGTTGTTGTTTGTTGTATGTTTGTATGTTGTATGTAGCATGTAGTATGTGATCTCCTCTTCAATGGTTGAATCCTTGTCTTGACTGCAACACTTAGCCTTGAATGGAGACTTGAAATGATCAATTGCTTAAAGGAATGCTTGAATGCTTGAATGCTTGAGTATAGTTTCCACGCTTTTTCCGTCATGTATGTGTTATGTCCAAATGAGAGAGAAAAATGTAGTTTATATACTTGCCAATTAGGGTTGATAGACTGATTTTCCCGACCTTAGGCCGACCAGGAAAGTTAATTTCCAAATTGCAAACAAAAAGACCCGAGACCCCTTAGGAGACCGGGCCCAAAATAGGACCCAGGGACCAGGGCGCTGGGCGCCATGGTCCTGGGGACCAGGGCGCTGGGTGCCCTGGTCCTGAGGGACTAGGGCGCTGGGCGCTCTGGTCCCACCTCCCGGGACATCAGGGTGCAAGGAGGTTCAGGCCAGGGTACTTGAAAAATGCAGTTTTTGGTATCGTGAGCAAGTTTCGGGGTCTCCATTCAGGTTGCGTGTTGCGTCGCCATCGTGAAGACCGTAATGCAGTCGAAATTGCAAGTGTCACAATTTTAGGACGCTACAGGAATATCAAGAATGTCTGTAAATCCTAGTTCTTCAATATGTTTACATGCCGGTTTGATTTTTCTAGATTCTCCAATTAGCTTACTCATATACATGCCATTGATCTTTGAAGTTCCTAAGTCCTTGATATGATAGTGAATATATGCCCTAACATACTCTATAGACACAACTCCCTCCAAAATGTGAGAAAATGCTCCAACCTAATCTTCCAGGGTAGCCACCAATGGATATCGCTTAAAAATTCGCCTGGGGCGGTCCTTGACCTCCACGACAGTTGGGTTTGTAACAAAAATAGGAATAGAAGATGATCTTGCTTCCATGTTTAAAGAAAAATGCTTTTTGATTTCTCTCGGTGAAAACCTTCAACAAATTCTTCCAGATGCCGGTGAAATTGCTCAAGAATAAATTTGATTGCCTCTGAATAGCCTTTGATCGCACATAGTTGCTCTGAATCGCTCTGAAATCACTCTGAATGCAGGGTGATTAACAATGAAGTGTATTTGACCTTTTATTCTTTGAGAAAAACCCTATTCTTCCATTGACATAAATGACTGTCGGTGAAAGATACCAGATCTCATTCAAAACATATCCATGCTGGATTAGCCTCTGCAATATCTAGAACATCTTCCAGAACATCTTTCCGGGGCATATGCAACATCTTCATGAATTTTGCCTACCCTAAGGCATCTGCCCTAGTTACGGGATGAGCATTCTGCCGGCAGGAGCAACCTCTTCTGCCAGATAAGTAACCAGGACATTCCCATCTGATGATTGTTCTTCAGTCTTCCTAACCCATCTCTAAGTATGATCTTGCTGAATTTCACTAACCTTCTCTTTTCCTTTTTCATTTGATCCTCCATTACTAACTAGTGGATTTCTGCTTCTTTAGAACTTAGGAATATGTCCAACTTCATTACATGCATAACATGTAACATTGTTCTTTTGAATTGCTTTGCTAAAACTGGTGAAATTTCTTGACCTGCACTGATTAGCCATATGTCCAATTTTCCAGAAGCATAGCATTTTACATTCATTTTGTAATCTTCTGTCTTATGACCAACCTTATTGCATTTAGAACATTTACCAGGAGTAGAATAAGGGTTTTTATTTTCTCTATTTCTACATTGCCTAGCCATGTGACCAAATCTATTGCAAACTGTAACGTCATAAATTGTACGCACTTGCTAAAGCAGTACAATTTAACACCTAGTTTAGCACCCGCCTTTGCGCAGTTGCACTTTGCATGGCATTTCCCCTTTAGCACTTAATTAATCGAATTAATTAGGTCTAAAGGTTCTATTTCACCATTTTCCACATCACAAAGTTGGGCCCTTTCATTTTATTCCTCCAATACATCACTTAATCAAAAACCCTAATTAGGCCCTATTTTGAGCTTGGGGGCTTGATTTTGGGGGTCAAAACATCTCGAAATCACCTATAACTTTGGGATTCTCTCTAAAATCATCATATCTGACGGTCCTGAAAATTTGGTGAAAAGTTGTCGAGACCGTGGCGCCCGGAGTGCACACGGTCCCGGACATTTTTCCCAAAATTTTAGGAGCGCGATCCAATCATAAAATAAAGCTTAACCCCAAGAAATTGGCGGGATATTCAATCTCTAGGTCGGCCAAAAGACGAAATTGCGACCTAGGGTTTCATATATAAGAGCTCTCTTTCTTCATTTGAAAAGATCCGATTTTTGTTTTCAGGAACTTCATATGTAGTGAAAGAGCAGATCTTTGAAGATTTCAACATCTTACAACATCCCTCTATCAAGCATTTATCAATTCCATTCATCCATTTAGGGCTTGGAAGACATTGAAGAACAATAGGAGATTACCGACTGAAGATTGGCTTGTACTCCTCCCTTGAGGGTTGGGTATGATTTCATGTTGTTTTCATGTCTTTACATAAGCTTCAATACATCATTTATTCATGCTTTAGATCACTTTGCATCTTGATTTAGAGCATTTACGTTATCATTTACAAGCAATTAGGGTTTACTTTCTAGGTTGCTCTAGTTTGCTTTCTTGCATTTTAGGACCTTGCATACACACTAGGTCTGCACACACAATACATTTTACAAAACAACTTGGCTATTCGTGGAGGTGGAAATCACCGAAGCGGGGGTTTGACTAATGAAAAACCCTATATAGCCGCCCATACACCCTTTTTCAGATATCATTGCAGGTTTCGGGATTCAGACGACGCCGCGGGATACAGATCCGGAGAGAGAAGGTCGAGACAACACTCTGTATCAAATTACAGAGCAGAAGACTGGGACAGGGGCGCTGGGCACCCTAGTCCTGCCAGGACAGGGGCGCTAGGCACCCTGGTCCCTGGGACAGAGGTGCTGGGCGCCCTGGTCCTCCAGATAGACGGCTTTCAGACAGCTTTCTGACAGTGTTCCAGAGTGCAGAATAGCAGTTTCCAGTGCAGTTTTCAGGACAGTGGCACCCGCGCCCCCGTCCCGAACATTTTCAGTTCGATTTTGACTCCGGGTACACATCTGCATTCTTATTTCATCCTTGTATTTACGGCTGTTCATTGTTTAATCTCAATTCTGCAATCTTGTTATTAGTTCATACTTGCATTTTGGGATTAGGGTTTGAACTTGCATTATTTGATCTTACAATTTCAACAAGGGAATAGAAATCCTAATAGATATCCCGTGGCTCTCTCTTTCACCAAAAGAAGTAGCCAATTGTGCGATATCTCTAGGCTCTTTCGTATTCCGTAATGTGTGTCAAAAGGTAGGATTAGGGCATGTTAACCTAGTCTCACTTTTTCCCCCACACATTTTGGTGAACCCGACGTGAATCTATCATTGCTTCCTCTTGCATTGCATTTGTTAGATCTAGATCTAGATTTAGTGTGTTTTCATTTCATTTTCATTAAAAAGAAAAAGAAAAAAAAAAAGTGTGTTTCTTTGCATTGGGTGTTTAAGTTTTGTGTAATCTTTTCAAAATGTCAGATTTTTATTTGCAAAATGTTTATGCTTTCGATGATTATTATGAGTATAGCCAAGATGAATTAGATGAAGCTTTAGATGAGTTTTTAAACCCTAAAGATGCCAAACCTTCATTTTACCAAAAACTCATAAACCTTGTTACTATGCCATTTTGTTGTGATGAGAAAGATAAGTTGAATGAGTCCTCTCAAGGGTACATTCCTATCAACTCTTCCACTAAATCTAGTAACATGGTTGTTTTCACCAATCCCCTCTATGAGGAGATGTCTCCTTTTGAATCAAAAGATAAACCTTTCAATAGATATGATCATGCTTTGTTGGATGATGCTCTTGATGACTTTGTGGCTTTATCGAAATCTTTAAACAAGAACAAAACTTCTAAATTAGTTAACATGATAAACTTGAATGAGCATAAAAAGCCTCTCTTTGAAGTCCAAGGAGCTTATCCTTCTCCCACCTTTCAAGTTTCTAAGTCACCTCTCCTTACTGTCCAAGGAGGGTATGATCATGATTCCTTTCGTACTCCGAATAAACCAATCATCACCGTGCAAGGAAGAAAACCTATAAGTCCTTATAATTATGCCAAGCAAATAACTAGAGAGAGTTATCATGCGGTTGCCCATACTTATCATACCAGAAATAATAGGCAGCCTAGTCCTCCTCCTATTATCCCAGTTTCCCTTCCGAATCCTCAACCAATTCTTCCTCAAGCTCCACGTATTTCACAAGTTCTTGGAAAGGAATATGATCTCATAGAACAACTTAAAGCTACCCCTGCTAAGATATCCCTTTGGGATTTGATTCAAACTTCTTCCGCTCATCATGGAATGTTACAAGATGCCTTGAAAGATTTGAATGTTCCTCCACCGAATACATCTAGTAATATAGCATCTTTGGTTAACTCTGTGATGAATCCTAAAGCTCAAATTGTGTTTACCCAAGATGAGTTGCCTACTAGTGAAATCCAACAACAATATGATCCCTTGATGATTGTGGTTATCATGAAAGACACGGCTATAAGGCGAACACTAGTAGATAATGGCTCTGGTCTTAATGTGTGTAGCATTAATCTTTTGCATAAGATGAATGTGGATACATCCTTAATTGAACCGGACTCTCATCCTATTCGAGGCTTTGATAATGTGGCTAAAACTTTGTTAGGTACTATCACCTTACCCATCACAGTGGGGCCTGTTACTTTGCCTACACCTATCCATGTTATGTCGGGAAATCTAACGTACAACTTGCTACTGGGGAGACCTTGGATTCACAGTATGCAAGCTGTCCCTTCTACATTGCATAGACAAGTTAAATTTATTTATAACAATAAGACATATACCTTGATAGGTGATACTAATTTTCAAGCTTGTTTGCAAACATCCACTTCTAAGGGGGGTTCTTCTAAGCCGTCCTCATCTAGTGATGAATCTTTAAATAAGATACCTATCGGTGAATCCTCGCTCTCCGATGATCAAAATTCTTTGGATGAGTCTGGAGCTCTTGGAGAAGATTCTTCTCGACTTGAAACTACACATAAGAAGGATTTTGATCCTGGGAAGATCCTCGAAGACGACGATTGGGGATCCCTTGATTTTAATCCTACCTTTGTGGGTGAATATAAGGTTCCTTCTAGAGAAATTAAAGTTGAAAAGAAGGAAGAAGCTGAAAATCATAAAGTTGAAAAGAAAGAAGAAACTAAAAATCAATCAACCTTACCTGAATCTATGAGTAATAATTTTGTGGCCGCCTCTCAAACTTCTTCTCCTCACATCTCTAATTATGAAGAGTTTGATTCTTTGTCTTATGAAAAACCACCTTCTCTTCCTGAAATGGCTGATCGTTATGGTCATGGTTTTCGCATTTTTGCTAAGCATGGGTATCATGGAAAAGGTTGTGGTTCTCATGAACAAGGGATAAGAGTTCCTCTAGAGACTAATTTTCACAATTATGCCTTTGGACTTGGCTTTAATCCCTGCAAACGTACTAAAGCTTCTAAAAGACCATGCATTAGTGTTAATGCTATCTCTACATCTTTATCAATACAACATCCTGAGTATATTGATGGGGATCCTTCGTGTGCCTGTGCTTTGGATGTCTTCGCTACCGACGATGCTTTAGCTGAGTTCTTGGGAGCCTATGACACTCTTCCTCGTTATCATCACAATAGGGGACTCCCTTATTGTTTGAACACTGAAGCCTATTTTGGAAAAGAGATTGATAATGACGAGATTGTGAAAGAATTCCCTCAGTTAAAGGATACTCCTCAACAAAGTAATCTTCTCATAAGTGACACCACTAATGTTAAGATGGATCCTTGCAATAAAGAGAAAGTCATTAAAATTGGGAAATGTTTGGATGAAGAGGAACAGAAACAATATGAAGAACTATTGCATGAATTCCTTGAGATCTTTGCTTGGGCATATTCTGACATGCCTGGTATAGATCCTAAGATCGTTACTCATAATATTGTCTTAGTTCCTGATGCTAAGCCCGTGAAACAAAAGATTCGAAAAATGAATCCTAAGGTGGCTCTGCTTGTTAAGGCTGAGATTGAAAAATTATTGGAGGCTGGATTTATCCGCCCTATTGACTATTCCCCATGGATTTCAAATATTGTCGCTGTGGCTAAGCCAGACAGCAAAATAAGAATGTGTACTGACTTTCGGGATCTAAATAAGGCTTCTTTAAAAGATCATTTCCCTCTTCCAAACATTGACATGATAGTTGATTCTACGGCAGGACATGCCTTGTTATCCTTCATGGATGGTTTTTCAGGCTATAATCAAATTTTTATTAACCCTCAAGATCAATTCAAAACTACTTTCACCACTCCTTGGGGTAGGTTTTGTTGGATAATGATGCCTTTTGGACTTAAAAATGCTGGTGCAACTTATCAACGAGCGATGACCCTTATCTTTCATGATTATATGCATAAGATTTTAGAGGATTATGTTGATGATATTTTGGCCAAATCCTTTCTTTGCATGGATCATGTTAAAATCCTTCGTCAAATCTTTGAAAGAATTCGTAAATATCACATGCGCTTGAATCCCCGCAAATGTGTTTTTGGTGTGGATAGTGGAAAACTATTAGGGTTCATAGTTTCACATTGTGGGATTGAGGTGGATACTAAGAAAATAGATGCTATTGTCAACATGCCACCTCCTAGAAATGTGTCTCAACTTAAAAGCTTACAAGGAAAGATTCAAGCTATTCGTAGGTTTGTGTCTCAGCTTACGGATCGTACCTTTCCTTTTACTCAACTTCTTAAAAAGGATATCACTTTTCAATGGAATGAGGATTGTCAGCAAGCATTTGAAGATTTAAAAGTGTATTTGGCTAGTCCTATTCTTCAACCTGCCGAACCTTCTAAACCCTTCCTTCTGTATACAGCTGCTTCCTCTTATGCTCTCGCAGCATTGTTGGCACAACATGATAAAGATGGTAAGGAATGTCCGGTTTATTACATAAGTCGTACCTTACTCGATTATGAGACCCGATATTCTGCGATAGAAAGACAATGCTTGGCCTTGGTATTTGCGACTTAGAAATTGAGACATTATCTTTTAAATTCAGAAGTCCATGTCATGGTAAAGTTTGATCCTTTGAAGCATCTTTTCTCTAAAACTAATTTATCAGGACGTCTAGCTAAGTGGGTTATGATGTTAACTGAATTTGACCTTAAATTTGTTTCACAAAGAGCAATTAAAGGACAAGCGTTGACCGATCACTTAGTTGAGGCCCCTTCACCTTTCTCCTTCCCTAACCCTGAGTCCTTTCCTGACGACTTCATTCTTTCTATAGAGAAAGATGAAACTTGGGAGTTATACTTTGATGGCTCTAAGTGTCGTACGAGATCAGGGGCAGGTGTTGTCTAAATTTCCTGTGTACCAATAACATTGCTGAGTATGAGGCTCTTATAGCGGGAATAAAAGCAACCTTAGCTTTGAACATAAAACACATACATATCTATGGAGATTCGCAATTGATTATAAGACAAGTAACAGGAATATATCAAGCAAAACAAGACAAATTATCACAATATAAAGATCTTGCCATCTCTTTATTACAGAAATTTGATTCTTATACCATGGAACCGGTTCCTCGAAAAGATAATCGACATGCGGATGCAATGGCATGTGTGGCTTCTCTTGTATCTTTAGAGGACCCTGTGGTTGATCTTAAATTTGTTATTCACAACCTTATTTCTCCAGCTATTGTAGACGATTCTAGCTTGGTAACATGTTGTGATTTTATAGACTCAGATGAATGGTACTCGCATATCGTAAGATATTTGACCGATGGTATCTTTCCTGATTCTGCTAATAGGAACACTAGGGCTAGAATCCGCAAGCTGTCTGCTAGGTATATCATTCTTTCTAATGTCCTTTATCGAAGGGGTTATGATGGTCTTCTCCTTCGTTGTCTTAACAAGTCGGAAATCCCTGTTGCTCTTGAAGAGGCACATTCAGGTGCCTGTGGGGGGCATTTTGGGGGCAAATCCTTGGTTCATAGATTGCTTCGTATGGGATACTATTGGCAAACTATGCAGAAGGATTCCTTTTCATTTGTTAAAAAATGTCATCAATGTCAACAACACAATAATCTGATTCATGCTCCTGCCCAAGAACTCCGTTCTCAAGTAGCTTCTTGGCCTTTTTCCGCATGGGGTTTGGATCTTATTGGTAAAATCTCTCCTCCTTCATCTCAAGGACACACCTTCATTATAACCGCAACAAATTACTTTACGAAGTGGGTAGAAGCTATTCCCCTTCGCTCTACCACTACTGAAGTGATTTGTCAATTTCTTCTAGAAAACATTGTTTCTCGATTCGGGATACCTTCCACTATTATCTCAGATAATGGGACATCATTTAAGAACAAGGATGTGAAGAAATTCCTTGAGAAGTATCATATCAAACATCGATTTTCTACACCATACTATCCTCAGTCAAATGGTCAAGCCGAATCATCCAATAAGATAATTGAACAAATTCTTCGCAAAACTGTGAATAAGCATGGTAAGGATTGGAGTAACCAGCTAATCTATGCTCTTTGGGCTTACCGAACGAGTGTACGAATTGCCATAGGAACTACTCCTTATAATCTTGTTTATGGTGCTGACGCTATTATGCCTTTAGAGCTAAAGATTCCATCACTTAGGGTTTCTCTCAAAGGTATAGTAGATGATGACTCTTATAGAGAACAACGACTTCAACAGCTTGAGATGCTTGATGAACAGCGTATAAACGCTCTTGAGCATATTCAAGTGTATCAAAAAACTCTACAACGAAGCTATAATGATAAGGTTATTCAACGTTCCTTCTGAGTAGGTGACTTAGTCCTCTATGAGAATCAGCGCAATGTGAATGCCTTACCTGCAGAAAAGGGAAAATTTAGTCCTAATTGGCTTGGACCATATATCGTTATTGAGGATTATGGATCAGGTGCTTACAAAATAGCGGATGTAGATGGTACGCCTCTTAAAGAACCTATCAATGCTATGCACTTGCATAGATATTATGCTTAATTCTTCATTCTTCATCTATCTTCTTTTCAATTCTTCAACATTGGATAATATGTTAGTGTCTCTTAATTAAAGCAAAATAGAATTAAATGTTATGTTGTTTAATCTATATTGCTTCGTTCCTGACAAGCGTGTCTTCTTACTTTATGGTTTGTCTTGAATTCATTTATGTAAATTGTGAAAGATTTACATTCCCATTATGCTAGCATATTATACAGTGTCTTTAGGTGTTAAGTAGAATCGTATCATGTTGTGTTTAAATTCAAATTTAAATCACATTAGTTATATGATTCTTAGACTTAATGCATATCTCTTCCCTATCATCAATGTAGTACTTGATTAAATATTTAATAAAGTCACACATGTATCAATTTAATCATGGAGCATTGAGAAATCAATCACATGGAAATTAAATTCTGAACATACATGTACATTTACCAGATGTATTAGATTTAATCAAAACAAAATATACATTGTTTTAAGCATTAAAGATAACACATTTGAGACAAAAGAGAAGCATGTATATATACATATATATATATGTGTGGATCATATACAAATATAGGTCACTGTATATCCAAAATGTGACCTCTCTTTTACATCATAAAATCATCTCCTATCCCTAGGGCTAGTGGCTGGAGAGTGTCGACTGGATGCTCCCTCCTGATCTGGCCGTGAAGGTGGACCCATGGGTGTGTAGCGCGATATAGACCGTGAGTGACTCTGAGAGGAACTCCTACGATCCCTATCCATAAGGATCGCGCGATAGGTGGTAGCCTCGGCTTGAGCCGCTGCTAGATCTCGTCGCGCCTGCTAGAGGTCCTCTGATAGGACTCTCTCTCTCTGCCGCGCCTGCTGGAGGTCCTCTGATAGGACTCTCTCTCTCTCTCCCTCCATATATCTACCTGTACTCGGAATGGGGAAAACAAGTCCTCATGCCGACCTGCGTTCCCCTGAGGCCTATAGGCAATCTGCGAGGAACTGGGGATCTGTGCTATCATGGAAATGTCTGTCATTGCCTGCTGAATTAAGGAACGCCACTCCTGCACATTAGCTGTGGCAGTAGAACAAATTTTTTGTTAGTACCATTCTATATCATCAAAACATTAATCAATCAATATAAAACTACTATACCTGGATCTCCCTCACGCCAGTAGGGATCATGATATGGTAGCATCTGTGCCTGGGCACCACTGGGGTCCCCTCGCTCGAATAATCTATGCACAATGGGTGTGGGCTGGACGGTACTAGGAACAGGTCTCCGTATCGTCTCATGTTCCCCCTGTTGGGGAATAAGAGGTGGATCCAGAGCTATGGTATCATCTCCTGAATGGTGGGGAGCTGCATCCGACTCCTCCTCATCATCTCTATCCTCCTCCTTGTCGTCCTCCTCGTCCTCCTCATCCTCGTCCTCATCCGCATCATCACCTGCATCTCCCTCGTCCTCCTCTCTATCTGTATCCTCCTCCTCCTCCTCGGCACTGGGCTGATCGCCTGTAGGTGGATCAGGATCTCCCACCTCCTCATGACCCTCTCCCTCCTCTGGCTCCTCTGACCTGGATCCCTGGTCCTCGTCTTGGTCTCCATGTCTCCATGGGCCTGGATAGCCTGTCAGATGATCTGGTGGAAAGATAGGACCTGGATATGATCTCATAAACCATGAGACGTACCTGCGCTGTGCTCCAGGCTCTGCAGAGTAGTCAGTGACTACATCCTGATCAGATCCCTCTAAGTCTGTAGTCCCGATGTCATCTATCGTCGGTCTCGCTACTACTCTAGGTTTGGGAAGGACTCGCGAGTGTCGAGTATAGATGGGCACATCGGCTGGAACACACTGCTCTAGCCCGAACTGCCTCCGTACTCGGTCGAAGTAGAAAGGGACTATGATGTGTGCATATCGTCCCTGCATTAGGTAGTTCCTCTGTAGGCATGCTAACTGTCTCTCCATCCCATCCCATCTGTGCATCCATAGGTAAGGTCTCCACACTGTCACCTCAGCTATCAGTCTGTCAAAAATCACTCTCCAATATAACAAATCTCCAAATCTCCACTCGCTGGTAAGTGGATAAGCGAACACCCTAGGTCGCTCGCTCGCTGTACTCAGCGGAAAGCCGATGGGCCTGGTGCATGTGAAGTTCTCTAAAATCCACACCTGCAGAAGTGTGCATGTCATCAAACTGAACCCCTGTCCAAATACGTACTCCTCAAGGTCATGATAGAGATGTGCAAGCATACTCCGACCCCAAGCATACACTCTCCTGTGTCTCTCCATCGCTCTGATACACCATGTGAGACCCCCATGCATGTGTGTCCCTCGCCCATTAGGGCAGACGGCTAGTGCTATGATGGCTATCATAAGGCGTCTCAGAAGGGGTACCTCCCCTGTAGGATGTAAGAGCCAGCTGACCATGATGCGACCTCTCGTCTCGCTCGGCATGACTCTCCCTATGCAATACACCTGCTCTCTCTGATGATCCTCCGCTGACCGATCAGTCGCGTATGTAACAGTCGCTCCTCTGATAGGAAGATGAAGTATACGGTACACATCCTCGAGTGTGACCGTCAGCTCCCCTACTGGAAGATGAAAGGTGCATGTGTCAGGATCCCATCGCTCCATCAATGCCATCAGCATCGCAGGATGGAACCGAATGGCTGGCATGAGGATCACATACCATAATCCTACTATCGACAGTGTGTCTCTCTCTGACTGAGTAAGCCGCGGAATCTGATCTCGTAAACTGTGAAGAATATGTCCCGCTGTATGCTCTCTCATGTACAGAAGGCCCTGCAACACAAAAACATAACCGTAATTAGTACTTGATCATCAAAATCGCTAATGCAAACTGTCGAACATCGTGTGCTAGTCCTGAAACCCCTCGCCAAGCCCTGATTGGGGACCATAGTGTCCTGTCAGGGACCATGGCACCCTGTCAGGGACCATGGCGCCCTGAGGGGACCATGGCGCCCTGTCAAGGACCATGGCGCCCTGAAGGGACCATGGCGCCCTTGTCAGGGACCATGGCACCCTGGGGGGACCAGGGCGCCCCACAAGGATCATGGCACCCTGGGTGGGCCCTGGGTCAGCCTTCAGGGCCCGCATACGATCACAGAAAAGTCAAAATGTAGAAAATCAAAAGTCAAAGTTCAGTCAACTCACCTCGTCCAGTGGCTCGTCGTCAATCACAGCCTGGCGTAGGATCTCAACCCTCGTGGGACGCTCCGGTCGTCGTGAAGGCATGATGATAGCTATGTGGGCTCCGCTGCAGTGAACAGTACTCAGAATCAACAAAGTGACAAATGCAAGTGTCTCTTTCAAGGTATATACGTTCATTCCTGTACCTTTATTTTCAAAACCCTAATTTTCCTCTTTCACTCATTTCATCATAACTTGAGTTTGGGAGATGCAATTTTCGAACCGTTTGTTGCGTAGGAATCGTATTTTCAGTCCCCTACTCTCGGGATGTTCCAAAAAGTGCTCTGATGAAGCCTTTTCAGTGAACATCCCTCATCAATACTCTCTTACACAATTTGTCGCAAGTAAACATGCTACCCTGTTTCACCTCCCTAATAAGCAAGTCGAAACAGGGGGGGGCATACAGCTACTCACAAATTTCATCACTTTCCTTAGTAGGCATTAGGTGATTTTTGTGATCTAACGTGTGTTTTGTAGGGTGCGGTTCCTAACTGTGTACTGCAGATGCCGCTGGGGGCTTCGTCCGACAACTTATGGATATATCCTTTTTCAAATAATGTTTACTTTCTGTACTTTAGCTTGCATATGCACGTAGTACTCATATGACCGCTAAAGTGGGGGCTAAATGTAACGTCATAAATTGTACGCACTTGCTAAAGCAGTACAATTTAACACCTAGTTTAGCACCCGCCTTGGCGCAGTTGCACTTTGCATGGCATTTCCCCTTTAGCACTTAATTAATTGAATTAATTAGGTCTAAAGGTTCTATTTCACCATTTTCCACATCACAAAGTTGGGCCCTTTCATTAAAGCGTGCCCCTTTCATTTTATTCCTCCAATACATCACTTAATCAAAAACCCTAATTAGGCCCTATTCTGAGCTTGGGGGCTTGATTTCGGGGGTCAAAACATCTCGAAATCACTTGTAACTTCGGGATTCTCTCTAAAATCATCATATCTGACGGTCCTGAAAATTTGGTGAAAATTTGTCGGGATCGTGGCGCCCGGAGTGCACACGGTCCCGGACATTTTTCCCGAAATTTTAGGAGCGCGATCCAATCATAAAATAAAGCTTAACCCCAAGAAATTGGTGGGATATTCAATCTCTAGGTCAGCCAAAAGACGAAATTGCGACCTAGGGTTTCATACATAAGAGCTCTCTTTCTTCATTTGAAAAGATCTGATTTTTGTTTTCAGGAACTTCATATGCAGCAAAAGAGCAGATCTTTGAAGGCTTCAACATCTTACAACATCCTCTATCAAGAATTTATCAATTCCATTCATCCATTTAGGGCTTGGAAGACATTGAAGAACAATAGGAGATTACCGACTGAAGATTGGCTTGTACTCCTCCCTTGAGGGTTGGGTATGATTTCATGTTGTTTTCATGTCTTTACATAAGCTTCAATACATCATTTATTCATGCTTTAGATCACTTTGCATCTTGATTTAGAGCATTTACGTTATCATTTACAAGCAATTAGGGTTTACTTTCTAGGTTGCTCTAGTTTGCTTTCTTGCATTTTAGGACCTTGCATACACACTAGGTCTGCACACACAATACATTTTACAAAACAACTTGGCTATTCGTGGAGGTGGAAATCACCGAAGCGGGGGTTTGACTAAGGAAAAACCCTATATAGCCACCCATACACCCTTTTTTAGATATCATTGCAGGTTTCGGGATTCAGACAATGCTGCGGGATACAGATCCGGAGAGAGAAGGTCGAGACAACACTCTGTATCAAATTGCAGAGCAGAAGACTGGGACAGGGGCACTGGGTGCCCTGGTCCTGCCAGGACAGGGGCGCTGGGCGCCCTGGTCCCTGGGACAGAGGCGTTGGGTGCCCTGGTCCTTCGGACAGACGGCTTTCAGACAGCTTCCGATAGTGTTCCAAAGTGCAGAACAGTAGTTTCCGGTGCAGTTTTCAGGACAGTGGCACCCGCGCCCCCGTCCTGAACATTTTCAGTCTGATTTTGACTCCGGGTACACATCTGCATTCTTATTTCATCCTTGTATTTACGACTGTTCATTGTTTAATCTCAATTCTGCAATCTTGTTATTAGTTCATACTTGCATTTTGGGACTAGGGTTTGAACTTGCATTATTTGATCTTACAATTTCAACAAGGGAATAGAAATCCTAATAGATATCCCGTGGCTCTCTCTTTCACCAAAAGAAGTAGCCAATTGTGCGATATCTCTAGGCTCTTTCGTATTCCGTAATGTGTGTCAAAAGGTAGGATTAGGGCATGTTAACCTAGTCTCACTTTTTCCCCCACACACAAACAAAACATCTACCATTGAATTTATAAGCATTGAATTGTCTAACCGGTGCCTTATGGTTTTGATCTTCATTAGTAGTACCAAAACTCTGTCCTTGCTCAAATCCAAGTCTACTGGAATCTCCAATCTACCTGTGTCTCTTCAATAACTCATGAAGCTGTGCTGAGTTGATCTTAAATTTTTCTTTGTATTCACTTGCATCAGTTAAATCGTCTCTTAGTATTATCATTTGTCTCTCAAGCTCTTTCTCATTACTCTGGGATTGTACCAAATCAATTCTCAACATATCATTTTCATGAACCAACATACCACATTCTTCAAACTTGTTCTTCAGGGATACAACAAGATTTTCTTCCTTTTTCTTTTTGTCCTCAATCTACTTAGACATCATCATAGTTATAACTTGCATTTCATTCTTCATAACCATGTTATCCTGATTCAATTTATGACATTGCTCCTTAAGTGCATTCTTCTCTTCATTATCCTGATTTTGCAAAAGATCCTTCCTTCTAGCTTGAACAATTGATAGCCTCTCTTGTAGGACAAGAATGAATTCCTCACCAGAATTCAATTCATCTTGTAGCTTTAAGTTCTTCAACCTTTTAGCATCATAATCTTCAAGTGCCATCTCAAGTTGCTTCTCCAGAGCTATATTCAAGGATTCCGGTTTCAAGATCTTCCTCAAGCTGTTAAACTTCCTCCGAGGCACAAGGCTCTGATACCAATTGTTGGAAACCAATAACACTGAGAGGGTTGGGGGGGGGGGGTGAACCAATGTTATACTGGAATAGTAGATTTTAGCCTTATTAAAACATTCATACACCAACTGGTATACCAGTATAAACATAATTGAAATAAGTAAATCAATCAATAAGCCAAACACATAAATGAGAATCATAACACACAAATTTATATGTGGAAAACCTCAAAGAGGAAAAACCACGGTGGGATTTGTGACCCACAATATCAATCCACTAGCCATATAAAGAGATATTACAAAATATGAGGGGCTTGTACTTGTAGGAAGGCTTACAGCCTAGAGCACACTACTCAATCACAATAGGAGCCTCACTGACTACATAAAATTCTAGACTACAATCTAGAGAAGTGTGAACTGCTAGGGTTATCCCGGTAAAGGGGTTTAGGGTTTCAAACCAGAACAGATAGAGCTTAAACCGGAATTGTTTTCATAGTATCTTGTGAATTCTGCTGATGTAACTTCACCACCTTGATTAGTCCTTAAACATTTTTAGCTTCCTTCCACTTTCATTCTCAACTAAGGCTCTGAATGCTTTAAATTTGCTGAATGCTTCTGTCTTGTCTTTCAAGAATGCAACCCACATCATCCTTGTGCAGTCATCGGTAAATATCATGAAGTATCAATCTCCTTGAATACTCCTAGTCTTCATTGGTCCACATAGGTCAGTATGAACCAAATCTAGCAAATGTTCAGCTGAGAAATTTTTTCTCTTGAAGGTTGAGGTTGTCATTTTCCCTAATTGACATTTCTTGCACAAAGCATTCACCGGTTTGTCTAACTGTGGCAATCCTCTTAGTGATTTTGACTTGCCAACTCTTACAATGTTATCAAAATTCACATGGAAAAACCTCTGATGCCAAAGCCAACTATCTTCTACTTTTTCAATCAAACAACTGTTGACTTTATAGTTTAAGTGAAATAGGTTACCTTTGGGTTCTTTGCTAGTTGCAATCAGTTCACCTTTTCTTCCAAAGATCTTGTAAACTCCATTCTTTTTATTCTAATGGGTAACCTTTTCATTGAGTTGAGAATCACTCAAAAGTTTGTGTTTCAGACCCTCAACCCAATAGACATCATCTGCACTACTCTTACCATTCAGGGAAATGGATCCTTTGACTTTGAACATGCAGGGAGAGTTATTCCCAAATCTGACAACACCTCCATCAATTTCGTCCAATGTTAGAAACTTGTTCCGGTCAGCAGTCATGTGGTGTGAACAACCACTGTCAATAATCCAGTCATTTGAGTTGTCCAAGTGAGAGACCAATGCCTTGTGATCTGATATGTCTTCTTTGATAGCAATAAAGACAATGTCCTCATTTGTATCTTCCTTAGATTCTTCATCTGTAATACCTTCATCCACTCCAATGAGACAATTTCTTTTTCCTTTTCCTTTAAACTTCCTAAATTTCTCTTGTTTTTCCTCATTATCTCCATTAGGATAGTTAGCAGCAATATGTCCTATCTGGTTACATGCAAAACATTTTAGTGGTAATTTACCTCTATACTTACCGATACCTTTGGGTAACCGCTTGGCCAACAATTCTTTGAGTTCCATCAGGCTATCTTCATCATCTACCTCTCTACTGGATCTAGATTCATGACTGTAACTTACTTCTCTGATTTTCCTTACTGGTGGGGTTGAGATTGAGGCTTTAAATGCAGATTCTGACCTCTGAACACTTCCGTCAAAACCATTTAATTTGAATGCAATCAATTTACCAATGATAGAGTCAATAGTTACCTTTGTCTTGTCAATAGATTTAAGTTCTTGAATGACTGCAACTCTGATAGCGTAGACTGGTAGAAGGGCTCTCAATACCTTGCTAACCACAGTGGCATCCTCCATTGTACCTCTAGCACTTTTGATTTCTCCAATTATCTCCTCGATTTTCTGACGATACTGTTGAATGTTTTCACCTTCAACCATTCTCATATCATCAAATTTTACTCTAAGACTCTCTTCCTTGGCTATCTTTACATGCTCATCACCGCCATAGATTTCTTCCAGTTTCTTCCAAACTTCATGTGCAATCTCCAATCCATGAACATCAACATATTCTGAATTTGACAAGGTACTGATGATGGCTTCCAATGCTTGGTTGTTCTCCTATTGCTCCTTCTTCTGATCATCTGTTAGAGTTCCACTAGGAAAGTTATACTTAGTAACAACATGATCCCGATACTGACTTCCTAAGCTTTTGATGTAAATCTTCATCACATCACTCCAGATTGTGCAGTTATCTCTATTGAACTTCAGACCTTCTCTCTTCATCATTTTCTCCTGGATCTTTTCCTCAAGCTTCTAGGCTTATACTCAAGAGGACCTGGAATGCTCTGATACCAATTGATAATATGATGAAACTATAAATATTCGGTCAACTACTAAGAGGTGGGGGGGGTGAATCAGTAGTTGGAAAATAAACTAAAGTTTCAACAAACTTATTTTCAACATAGAATCAACTCACAAAGTTTACCGGTTTAGTCACTTTAACAAATCTGCAACTACTCTATTAAACCTTATCGATTGACCTAATACTTCAGTGATATAATGCAACAAATCTGAAACTTAAATATCCTTTGACCAAAACCTTAAACCACTTCACTAATATTAATAATAACATATTTCAGATCATTTCCAATCATTTAGATATATCTATGCAGATTTACCAATCATTCATATCAACCATACCAAAAACATATCCACAAAATCATTCACCACTTGACACAGTGTTTTTTCACATGGAAACCCAAATGGGGAAACCATGGTGGGGATGAATAACCACAAGTATTCTTTGAACTCTTCTGAAGTTCGCCCTTGTAGGAGCCAAGCTTGGTTAGAAGCTTGTACAAGAATGTTTTATTAGGAACATATTGGGTTAAGGACCACTCGGTTAAGGGATTGACTACAAATACCCTGTTAAAGGTAACCTCAGTGGAGGATTTCAAATCCAAGCTAATGGATCACTTGGTTAGAGGATTTAAAAAACAAGCCTATTAGAGCTTACCCTATGAGGGGATTTCAAATTGCTGTAATGGTTAGAGAACAATAGGTTCTTTGACTGATATGGAAACAACATTTCTTTGTTGAATCAGATCCTTTACTGCTCCTAGCTACCTTCACATCATTCTGTAGACACACCTCCTGGTTTGACAACAATCACTTTCACACTTTATTAAATTTTCCAATGACTCATTCAATCAATCCATTGACCTTATGAACAAATATATTTGGTCGGTAACACAACACAAACCCTAAAATTCTCACATGTTTGTCACTTCATATTATGAATTTGATCATTCCCAAGATAAACGGTTATCTTTACACGCCAAAACCTTCTAGAAACTCATCATGTGCATCATGCTTTCATGGAATCTTCATCATCGATCATCATTCAATCATAAATCATCACAACCGATCTCCAAGCTCCATCAGTTAGGGTTCCCACTTCTCAACTGGATAGGGTTACCAATTGATCTTCACTGCTTCATTACCAATTGCTTTACTGCTTCATTACTGGTTTCTATTGACATCAATGACAACACTTCCTAATATACTTCTTCAATGCAATCTTCATGCAATGCCAACATGTGTATGAGAAATATATGGTGCCATGTTTCTCTTCAATGCTTGATCTCCATTAGAGAGATAATTGATAGGAGTATTAGCTCTTTTTTCATTCACATGAGACACCCTAGGAGAGGTACAAGTATTAGGATTGTTATTAACATCTCTAGGATTAGGATCTACAAAAGATTTTATGTGATCTATATATGTAATGTATATTCTTAAAAATATCACCATAAAACACCATGCATCAAAGATAAAAGCTTTGAGATTTAATTGATTAATAGGAAGAAACTTGGAAATTCTAAAAATGAAATATTCCAAAGTGCTATGGCTGAAAAGAAGCAAAGTGAAGTGAAAGAAACCATTATCCAACACATGATGATAAATATAAGTAAAAAACAATGTAATCATATATGAAATAAAAATAAATTAGATCTATTAAGTGTCATTATGAATGTGTAAGATCATATCTGTAAATAAAAGTTACAAATTATGCAACCCACAAATCAAATTAACCAAAATAAATTAGGGTTTTTAATAATTTAAACTCTAAATTTATGTAATTTGATTAAAAATAAGATCTATGAATGCAAATTTGAAAATTTAAATGCTTACAAATCAGATCTTAGAATACAAATAAAAAATAAGGGTGTAAGGAGTCGGGTTCACCAATTAGTGAAAATTAGGGTTTCACCATAAGAATGTAGTATAACTGCTAATTTTTCTTAATTAGAATCACATTAGGGAGATATAAAAATTTGATAGATCTAAGCCTAATAGACCAACATTTTGATTAGATTCTAGGCCTTGTAAATGGGGCTCTTATTTCCCTAAGCTTTCAATTGTATTTTTGAATTGCAAAGGATTAGGGTAGGACAACGAATTGTTGAAGAAATCAACCATAAACAATGAGATACAGTCATCGCACAGAGCCACAAACCTATATTTGGTCAAAGGAATATGATATGGATTTGCTCCTCGCAATTCAACCCAAATTGTCAGGATTGTGGTGGTGGTCACCTTGGTATTCCTAACTTTTCATTGTCCAAAGCAGAACATGTTTGTCTTTGTGAATCTTGTCGTTCCTCTAAAACATAGCTTTGTACCTATTCTTGCACATAGTGAAAAGAGGAAAATTATTGGGAATAGGAGTTTACCTAAGTTAAACTTCAGTTTAGGAATTAACTTTGAATGAAATAATGCAAATAGTAAAATAAATACTAGAAAGATATACTTCAGATCTACACTTTGTTAGGATTGATGATAGTCCCAAAGACATTGAGAGAAGGGGGATGGGGAATCAATGTCTAACCAGTTTGCAAAATATTTAAACTTATTAAGAACTTTGCATCCCAAAATAATGAACCGGTAAATGAGAATTAATGTAGTAAATAAGAATAATAGAGACAACATAGAGAACACACCATAACACAAGATATTTAACGAGGAAACCCAGTGTGGGAAAAACCTTGGTGGGATTTGTGACCCACAATATTCACTCACTGGCCAATGAATAAATATTACTTACAATGAGGGGCCTTCACATGAAGGAAGGCCAACTGCCTAGAGCTCACTACTCAATAAGAGTCACATTGACTACAAAAGTGGATTATCAAATCCAATACAATGTACTGCTTCAAATCAACATCAACTATGCTAGGTTCAGTACCGGTTTAAGCTCAGTCTATTACCAAAACCTTTGCCGTCAACTATATCACCTTATACAAAAATATTATCCATCTATTCTCACTTCCATAACTCCTTACTACACAAAATGACCTATAAGATCTCATACATATATATGAGTCTTTTACAATGTACCATGTCGGCTTTACAAAAGATAATTACATTAAAATACAATAAAGAAAAGTTTATTCCCTGTCGGTTGGGGTGCCGGTATGCATTGTTGCCGCTGCCGGTGAAGTGCCTGCCAGTGTATGTAGAAGTCTATTGCCAGTGCCGGTAACTGCCGGTGGCTTACCAGATGAATACCAGTTGGTTGCCAGATGGTTGCCGTCAATGACAACATCAACTATTCTCATAAGAGTGTAGAATGCCAACACACTTGTTGATTATGATACTTTACTTATTTGAATGTAATCACATATGTTGTATGAAATAGCATGGACATGAAAAAATCCTAATCACACACACATGCTTGCATATGAACACAATGATTGAAGAAAGAATATGCAGCCTTGAAGATCTTTGAAAATGCTTCACGGGTGCAAGAGTGATGTAGATGTAGACTTAGAAATGATTAGATAAAATTTAGGTTGATCAAATGTCTTTATATAAGGGTATCTAGGTAAATTAATGATTAGGCCAACCTCTAGTGGTCATGTGGAGCTATAGAGATAAATTCTCGTCGGTGAGATATGACTCCTGCCCCAATTCAAATTTGGGCCCCATTGAGAGGGACCAAAATAAGCCTCAGGGGAAGGGGGTACCTTACCAGGAAATCTATCAAAGGGTGTTCATGGCATCAAAATTAGAGAGTGGACACAACACGAACCTAGATAGGTGATGAGAATACGACACGCTAAAGTAGGGGCACAAACATGAGGTGTAAATTGACCCGATGACAATTTATGATGCTACTAAAATAATTATTTGTTCTTTACATGTTGAGTGAGAGTCAACTATTTTTAGGGGATTTTTTTACTGTGTTTTAATATTTAGATATTATTATTTTATTATTTTACGAGGATTTTTATTTGGAAATTAATTTAATTTTTTTTGGTGATTTTTTTATGATTTTCAAATTAGTGTTTTTCTTTTCCTTTATGCATGTTTTTGTGAGGCTTTATTTTAGGTTGTAGTTGGGTTTTGTATATATACTCTTTATGTAAGTTTTATTTTACATTTTTCTTTTCATAAATTTTTGGGAGAAGAATTATGATTGCAAATTATGGAAAATTTTGAGGGAGAATTTTGGATTGTGAATTTTGGAGAAGGGTTTGCAGTTTTTCTATATTGATTGGAGAATTGCTTTTCTGAGTTTTGCTTGGAGCTTGGATTGGATTGCTTTGGGAATGATTGTTGGAATTTTGTTGTTGATTGGAAGAGAATCGTGTTTAAGATATTTGTCTCCAAATTCTCACTCTTTCTCTATCTTTCTTCATAGGTTTTCAATTAGGTTTCTATCTCTTGGTTTTGAATTCAATTCTATTTGCAATTTACAATTGATTATTAGGGGGATTTGAGAATGTTGTTTTGATTAATTTTATTGTCTAAAATTAGTTCTTTATTCGTGTTTTGAAAGTGATTGCAATATGCTTAAATCAGATGTGGAAAATGATTGTTTTAGTTGATCAGTTTTGCTTTGCGTTTGAGTGGAAACCCTATATGAATCCTTATGATTGTTTTTTCTGAGTTTTTAGGATGTTATGAGACCTTTTTCAAAATTCATTTTGGAGGCTTTATTTTATGTTTTTCTTGATTTTCTACATTTTTGAGCAACTATGCAACTACAGAGCTCAATTGTACACATTCAGAGCTTCAATTGTACACATTCAGGGAATCAATTGTGCAAAAAATTGGACTGAATTGTGCAACTCTGAGCACCATACACACAACTCTTCTAGGTTTTGATTTGATTTGCAATTTTGGTTAATTTGGTTTGTTAGTCAAGTCCACAGGCTATAAGTGACTGTGTACCCTATCAATTTTGGATTTCCATCTATGATTAAACTTGATTTGGCTAATTGGTGTTCATATGCCCTTTCCTGATTTGTCTTTTGAAAAGGAATAATGATTTAGAGGTTATGATTTAGTTTTAGGACTTGGCCTTGTAATTGGTCTTTATTTGGAAGTCCTATTTGCAGATTGTGCAATATATTCATGTATATGGTTTCTTGATGTTCCTATTTGTATATCATATGTTTCATGGTGCTTATTTTGAGCCATAAAGGATAGGTTATCTAGGCGCATTAAGGGGGAGTGGCTTTTTATGGAGGTCTAGGCCCAAAGTGACTGCTAAGATAACCCATGGAAGAGTAGATTAATAAGTGATAACATTAATAAAGAATTAGGTTGGGTTCATGTAGACTTTTGTCCACCATGTCCCTTTCGAGAGTCTATTTTTTATTTTCCCTTGGCTAAGTTTTTAATTTTTTGCACCCTCGCATCTCCCACATGGTGGCATGGCGTGAGTTGCTCGAGCTTCTCTTTTTCCTCCATTAGGGAGCTGAGATATGTTGACGTGTGGAAAGTTTCCTTACCGCTATCTGTTGGTGGGTCTGTGTCTCTAAAATATGTTAACGTTCATGCCGCGTGGCAGATCTTCTTGAGGAATCTTATGTAGTTTCGTTTCATTTCAAAGACACTCCCTCTTGCTGCCACATTGCATTTGAAGAAACCATCGAGCGACCTTAGTATGTTTTTTGAGATAATGGGGCGTTTGTTGCCAATTGCATGCAATTGAGTAACGGTTGTGGGTTCTTCCATTTTGATCTGCCATTAGGAGATTTGGTGGAAGTTTTGCTAGAGGTCAAAGCTGTCTTAATCCAACTTCTCATCAGGTTGTTTCATAATTGCTAATGGGTCTAGCAGCGATGTGTTGGCTTGATGATGATGATAGAGTTGTAAAAGGTTGATTGATGATTTTATTTTTGTTGTCATTGATGGAAACCTTTCTTTGTTAGTCATCTAAGTCATTTAGACCAACCGGTAGAGCCTAATCGGTAGTGGAATTTGTCAGACAACAAAACTGCTAAGTTGCAGGCAACCGGTAAACAAGAACAGAACGATGATCAAGCAATAAGTATAAAAGATTGGAGAAGAGTTAGACATTACGATTTGAAACATATGTTTATGACATTGACGTGATTCTTTGATTGGAACCACATCAACAACTTCTACATATTGAGGAAGTTATGATCAGAAGAACAGTCATAGGTAGGAAGAACATAGAACCAGTAAAGCAGAGTTACTTTGATCGGTTACCGGTAGACTTATTGTTATGTTTTATTTGTCAGACATAAGTAAAGTGTAATGAGAGGAAAATTGTTAAAGGTGACTAGATTCAATGAACTTAGGCAATTGTTCCAAGGTTCTTAGCCGACTTAACAAAGTTGTTATAAGGAGATGTAAGATGTATAATTTTATGGATCAAGAGTGAGAATTTGATTGTGCGGTGGAAGGAGTTAAAGTTTGATGTTTAGTCGGTGATAGAAGTAGAGGAGAAGTGGATCTAATCAAGCACAAAGGTTCTAACAAAATATTAGTCAAACTTATTTTTCCCTAATAGTTGTAGCAAGAAAATCCTCTAACAAGGTCACTCCTAACAGGGTGCAGTAGGATCCTAACAGGTTCGAATGTTAAAATCCTCTAACAAGGTGACACATTAGCTTGTGTTTTGAAAATAATCTAGAAAGGTAGCTCTTAATAGGGTTGGGTCCTAATAGGCCTTATTGTATATCTCTTAACTAGGCTAAGACACTGTTAACCGGGTGTACCCCTAACAGGGTGATTGTACGACCTTAATTGGTCAGATGTCTATACTATAGTTAGTTGATCTTTGTGGGTATTATTCCCACTGTGGTTTTTCCCATTTGGGTTTACATGTGAAAAATCATTGTGTTATAGTTTGCATTCTTTATTGGGTGTTTTCTTATATCGTTATATTTCTTACATGCATATTGATTTTCAGATTGGTGAAAAGTGTTATCAGATTTATTAAGTTTTTGCTTTCACTAATTCACCCCTCCCTCTCAGTGCCTTATAAGTTTATCAATTGGTATCAGAGCCTAATTCCCTTAAGGATTAATCACTTGGGAAGGATCTCTAAGGCTAACATGGGGGAAGGTTCAATGAGTTACAAAGAAATTTCACACAAGCTTGCAAAATCTGAAGAAGCCTATAATGAACTAAAGGTCAAGTACAAAGCTTCATTGGCTAAGAGAAAAGAGCTGGCTAGGTAGTTGTTGGAACTTAGTGAAAATAGTTCATCTGAGGAAGCAACCATTGATGCCTTGGTTAATGAGGTGGAAAAGCTGAATGATGATAAGACAAATCTGAGAAGAGAGTTGGAAGCCCTTACCATCAGGATGAGTCAAGAATTTGAAGCCAGGAGGACAACTAAAGACAAAATAAGAGATCATGAGAATGAGATCTTTAAGATGAACCGAGAGATTAGTAAACTATATGTACATATTCAAGAGGAAAGAGAAGAAAAAGAGGAAATACAAGCTGATCTAGACATGGCTATGTCTCTTAGAGAAAGTCTTACAAAGAAGAATGAGGAGCTTACCAAGGAGTTTGCTGATTCTAATGAGTTATTAGCTAAATTCAACAAGAGCACTACTATGCTTGATGAGAAGATTAAGACACAAAGGTAGAACAAAGATACACATGGCTTGGGATACACAATCTTTGAACAAGGAGAGCCATCTTATACCAAGGTCACCATGCATGGAGCTAAATATGCACCAAAGACCAAGAAGAACACTGGTAAGAGAGCCTACAAACCAATATGTTTTAACTATCATAAGGTAGGTCATACTGCTAATGTTTGTAGAAGTAGATCTAGTACTTTTGATGGATATAGACCTAATGCATATGAAGGATATAAGCCTAATACTTTTAATGGACATTGCTTCAATTGCAACAAGTATGGGCATATAGCTATTCAGTGTAGGTCAAGAGTGAACAATTAGAGATCTTACATGAATAATAGGTCTAGTGGTGAATGGCAAAGATCTTACAATGACCAGAGGAACCCTACTTGGCAGAGACCTTATGTAATGGAGAATAGATGGAATGTAACATGCTCAATCTATCACAACTATGGTCATGTTGCTATGAATTATCAGAGGAGAACTAATAGAGGAAATGCTAGACCCTATAGAGCATCTGGAATGGCATGTTTCCACCGTCACAAACCGAGACACATTGCAAGATTTTGTAGAGCAAGAATGAACCAACTGGTTAATCAGCTTGTTGATGGAAAAGGAAAGAAGAAGGTAGATGTGGAAGAAACCAGAAGTGAGATGAATAAGATATGGAGAAAGAAAAGTGATGAGAAACCACCAGAAGACTCCAATTCTTCACCTAGTGTGGAGAATCCCTCACCGATAAACTAAGCTATGTATGAAGCTTAGGGGGAACATATTGTCAGATCCATTTCCGGACCCCCTAAATGATGTGCGGTAAGTCAAATCTGCATGTTCTGATGCAATATGATGTTATGAAGTGATTTTTTAACCGATTTCATCTCAAATTGGTAAATTGGATGTGTTATGTCAACAAGTAACAAGTTTTAGGTTTGAATGGTGATTAGGTTATGTTCAATCGGTTTAGCATTAAATGAAATAAAAGGTGTTTTACAGTCTCATTTATCACCTTGCATTTTTGTGAGCACATTTGGAGAGAGACTGAAACCGAGAAGAGCATTTGATTGCTGATTTGGTGAACTTGATAGCAGATTGAGAAGATTGATGATGATGAAGATAATGATACAATGTCTATCCAAGGACTGATAAACATGGATATGTTGAGTCCTACTAAGCTGATGGAGATTGCATTTGCTATGCAATCTAAGATAAAGAAGAATATGTTAAGAGCACAAAGGAGAGAATCTCAAACTATACAAACTATTGTTGAAATATTATCTAGTCTGTTACCGGAGACTGATACTGATAGTCTCTCAACTCCTATAGAGAAACTGGACCACTTGTTTACATCAACAGGGGAATAAATGAAAAGTATTAGAGAAGCTACTTTATGTAATGTTGAGAAAGAATGTGAGAAGAAAAGAATTTAGCAATTGACTAAGGCAATTGAAAGAGACAAATTAGGTCTTACTGTAAATATGGAGCAGATCAAAGAAGCATTTAAGACCGGAGGTAAAATTCTGTGTACAATTTGCAACTTTTCATTGTTTTTGGATGATATTGATAAAAAGAGGAAGGCATAGAACCGGGAGCTAAAGAATTTGAGTGAAGCATTTGATCCTCTAAATGATTCAATCACAATTTTTGGTAGAGTGGTTATAATGATACAAAATAAGCTTAAAGCATATGAGGTAGAACAGATTAAGAGGACTACATCATTACAGGAGTTATAGACTCATCTAGTCCCTAAGTTACAAATTTTGTAGAGAGGTTACAAAGAGATAGAGGTAATTTTGACTACACCAGAAATGAGTACACTTGATGGTATGGAAGAGATTGCATTCCAGATCCAGACACACATTGAGATTACATCTACTCTTTTGGAGACATGGGAGAATGACTTGAAATTCTTGAAGACTAATTTTGCTGACATTTTTCTCAAGATGTAATATTGTAAACTTTTGAGCTCTTGTGCATTTCGCAATGCAAATTTTGGTGTGTTGTATAAATTTTGCTTACCTTTGTCATTACTATCAAAGGGGGACTAGTATGAGTCAGTCAAAATTTTGTAATAGCATGTAATTGCTAAGGGGGAGTTTTGTATTTGAGTATGTCATGATTGTTGTAATGTGACACTTAGACAAATTTTTTCCTAAGTGTTGCCATCAATGCCAAAGGGGGAGATTGATGGCTTGATGATGATGATAGAATTGTAAAAGGTTGATTGATGAATTTATTTGTGTTGTCATTGATGGAAACCATGTTTTGTTAGTCATCTAAATCATTTATACCAATTAGTAGAGCCTAACCAGTAGTGGAATTTGTCAGACAACAAAACTGCTAAGTTGCAGGCAACTGGGAAATAAGAACCGAGCGATGATCAAGCAACCAATACAGAAGATTGGAGAAGAGTTAGACATTGCGGTTTGGAATATATGTTTATGAAATTGGCATGAGTCTTTGATTGGAACCGCATTGACAGATTCAACGTATTGAGAAAGTTATGATCTGAAGAACAGTCACACTAAAACAAAGTTACTTTGATCGATTACCAGTAGACTTATTGTTATGTTTTTGAGTTATGTTTTATTTGGCTGACAAAAGTAAAGTGTAATGAGAAAGAAATTGTTAAAGGTGACTATATTCAATAAACCTAGGGAATTGTTCCAAGGTTCTTAGCCGACTTAACAAAGTTGTTAGAAGGAGATCTAAGTTGTATGATTTTATGGATCAAGAGTGAGAATTTGATCATGTGGTGGAAGGAGTTAGAGTTTGATGTTTAGCCAGTGATAGAAGAAGAGAAGAAGCAGATCTAATCAAGCACAAAGGTGGGAACAACATATTAGTCAAACATGTTATTCCCTAACAGTTGCAACAAGAAAATCCTCTAACAAGGTCACTCCTAATAGGGTGCGATAGGATCCTAATAGGTCCGAAGGTTAAAATCCTCTAACAAGGTGACAAATTAGCTTGTGTTTTGAAAATCCTCTAGCAAGGCATCTCCTAACAGGCCTTATTATATATCTCTTAACTGGGCTAAGACACTCTTAACCGGGTGTACCCCTAAGAGGGTGATTGTATGACCTTAACCAGTTAGATCTCTATACTGTAGATAGTTGATCTTTGTGGGTATTAATTCCCACCATGGTTTTTCCCATTTGGGTTTCCATGTGAAAAATAATTGTATTATGGTTTGGATGCTTTATTGGGTGTTTGCTTATGTGGTTATATTTCTTGCATGCATATTGATTTTCAGATTGGTGAAAAGTGTTAACATATATATTAAGTTTTTGCTTGCACTGATTCATGCCCCCTCTCAGTGCCTTATAAGTTTATCATGATGCATATGATTTTTCTCTCTATTTTCTCTACCAAGTCATTGGTTCTCATCTATATAAGTGTTTCTTTTTCTTTTATAAGGGTTCAAAATTTTGAGAAGAATTATAGGCAATCGTTGTGGAATTATGGCTTTAATTTGTAATTTTTCTTCTTAGATTGTGATGATCAAATTGTTCCTTTAGCCTTTATGATCACTATATTTCAGTGTGGCAGGATATCTTTCTGTGCATTTTATAATTTTGTGCAACTTCAGGAACATATGTTGTAAGACTTTGCAGATTAAACTATGTGTTGTTACTTTATGTTGAATGTACAATTGTTGAATGTCCAAGTAGTGTCACGAGTTGGAGTGCAAGTCCTTGTCAAGGAAGTTCATGTCCCAATGGTAGTCTAAGCTCTGAGGAATTTTGTCACTTGGAATAGCGAGAGTCCTCTCATTGTACCCGTCCCTCTTGCCCAATGGGATGCTATCCCTACATCCACGTTAAACGCTCTGTCGAAATTTACTGGAGATGATTCTAAGACCCCAGAGGAACATTTATAGGATGTGGCCAGTGTGTGCACTGTACATAATGTCACACAACAAAATGTAGCATTAAGATTGCTCACAACTTCTTTTAAGGGAAAAACCCAAGATTGGTATAGATCCCTCACGCCGAATTCAATAGGAAGTTGGGACCAACTGGGAGATTGTTTCTTCAAACGATTTACTAAAAAGGGTGATAGATATTCCTTGATGCAGCAACTGATCATGATAATAAGGGTCCCCCAAGAAGTTGTCATAGATTTTAATACCAGATTCTAGAAGACATGGCAGCGAATACCTATATCTACTCGTCCCCCTGCGAACATGGCTTTCGTATTCTACTCAAAAGATTTTAATTCTGATATATCTGTCATGATCTAGTCTCTGGGAAGTAACACTCTTCCAGATGCTTATGAGCTAGTTGTTCGAGTGGAGAACAAATTAATTGATGCAGGGAAGCTCCCACCAAGACCGCCAATCCCCATCTTTCGTAACCTATCAAGCCAAAAGCTTGAATCATCATTTTTGAGCACATCCACACCTGAATCTATGAATATTTATCCTAATACTCAACAGGAAAGTACTCCCACTCCCTCCGCTCTAGCTACAGAGGTTAATGATATGAAAAATTTTCTTAGAACCTTTTCAAATGAGATCATCAACCTTAAGAGGTGACAAGCAGTGCCTACTCGCCCCTGTTTTCAAAATTACCAAAGCGCAAGACCCCCTTACTAGAAAAACCAATATCAAGGTGGTGCAAAAGATAATCAAACTCAGCTGAACAACCAACTTGTACACGTGCCTACCCCTTTGCAAACTATACCTCCCAATAACAACAAAGAATTGGTGGTTGGTCAAAATATCTTCGTGGATGATACCAATTCATGGTACTTCCCTTGCAACACTGCTCGTACATCATAAAATTGTTCGAGAGGAAACTTGGAACAAAAGGTGGCTGAGAAAAGGATTCAAGAAATGGGTCCTGATGCTGAGGTTTATGCTTCTTCAGGTATGTATAATACTTAACTTACCGGCCAAATGAAGTGCATGTATTTGGAGCAAGAAGTTGAGATTGCTCTGGATCATGCCCTCTTTTCATAGATGGAAGATGAGGAGACTGTCCTCATAAATGATGCTCCCACCTTATCTGCAAAGGTACCGCAAGTGCAGTTCGATTATAACCTCTACTCCAAGTGATGGTTTATCAGAGAACCTGTGATACAACAACTAAAAGTGAATACAAAGAAGCTAATAGAGCAGCCTGTCGCGATCTCCAGTTCTCAAAAGGCAAAAGGTTTCATACCCTACAAAGCCAAAGAATCGAAGGCCCTCATTCCTACAATCTTTGACATAGTGGAGCAGTTGAAGAAAGCTCCCACAAATGTATCCCTATGAGATATCCTCATTATTTTTGAACATAAAGATCATTTGCGAGAGGCACTTAGTGAAATAAAAAATCTATCCATCGAGCCAACAACAACCAGATCGCACAAGAAGAGCGGTGGACCTGTTTCGAGAAACCAATTGCGAGCCCCAGTGGTGCTTACTAACGAAGGCCTCGAGGTCATTGGTGACATGAAGGAAGGTAAGCCAAAGCCCAATCCTTTCTTTTTGACTCTTATCACTAGGGATAAGTTACTTCACAATTCCATGATTGATTCTAGTGCTAGTACTATGTCATGCCCAAACAAATAACATAAGTCTTGAATTTGAAATATGAACCTATAAGTAAGGGTGTCATGCAATTAGATGGAAACAAAGTACAGACCATGGACATTATAAAAAGCCCACTACTCAGCTTATTCGCTTTTGCTAGCATCACAATGACCCAGGAGGTAGCAATTTTTGATATTCCCCATATTTTCAGCCTCTATTTGTCTCAAGATTTCACCGCCAAGTTCGGGGGATATCTGTCCTTAGATTGGTCCCACCTTATCATTAAGACTGAGCATGGGGCTAAATTAAAGATATTGTTTGAACCTCTCCATTCAGAGCACATAACTGATGAATCTATGATTAACTTTGAATCTATTCACACATCCATCTCTGGAAGTGAAATGATATGTGTAGAGCTATTAGAAGATGAAGAAGTAACTAGAGACCGATCCACTAATCAAGAGGTTTTATTGAAGGAATTCGTAGATGCGGATCCTTACAGAAATCACCATGCCACTGAAATTGTGATGTATGTGATTTTTGATGAAGACCAACCAATTCCTAGGTTATCAAAGGACCTATAAGATAGAGAAAAAGAAAAAGAAGACCCGACTTCTAAACTTTAGACCCTCCACTTTGACAAGGCTAGATGCAAGACCGGATCTGAAGCTGGTTTTTTTCTCTTTTCGCCTTCCGGAGAGTAGACCTTGAGGTCTTTCCATCTTCAGTTTTCCTGTTCCAACAATGAGTCCGAGTATGAAGGTTTGGTTCATGGTTAGAGCCTTGTTGAACGCCTTGGGGTCAATTGACTAAGAGTTTTTAGGGATTCAGAATTAGTCATTCATCAGGTCCGAGGAATATTAGCTGCAAAGCATATCCACATGCATTCATACCGCCATATATTTTGGGACCTAATTGAGAGCTTCAAAGCTTTTAATATTCAAAAGATTCCCTAGAAGAAAAACAAAGCCACTGACCACATGGCCACAATAGGATCACAGTTTGATTCCGCATCAGAATTATTGGAAAACCAACATTCAGTTCGGGTAGTTATCAGAACTGCTATGCTAGATAACGATACCTATTGGCAAGTTTTTGAGAGTGATGAGAATATAGCCATGTTCATCCAGCAATCTAGGGAGTTCGCAGATCAATTGCAACCTAAGGTGTCCGAGGTATATGGTGACCAAGTGCTCCAGCTGAAAACAAACAAAATTCCCAAAGGTTTGATTACTCTTGAGAACCTTTTTGATTGTGAAGATTCCGGGAATGACAAGAGGAAGTTCACAATGGACAAAGGGGATTACACTAAGCTCCAAGTCGGGGGTGGCTAGAAAATCAAAGTAGGGAAAGATGTCCCCCGATGCGAAAAAAGAAAGATTCATCCATTTCTACGACGAGTATGTGGGGGTGTTCACATGGTCATATGAGGATCTGAGGGGATACAATTCGGAAATAATCCAACATAGAATCTAACTGGAAGAAGGAGAAAAGTGTTTTCGACAAAAATAATGTCCAGTCAACCCGAAGATTGAATCCCTAATGTCGTAAGAGTTGTAGAAGCTAATTGATTCCAGGATTATATATCCAATTAAGCACAACACTTGGGTCTCCAAATTTGTGCCAGTCCGAAAGAAGAATGGGGACATCTACCTTTGTGTAGACTTCTCAGACCTGAACAGAGCTTCCCTGAAGGATCATTGCCCATTACCTTCGATGGAAGAGATTCTGCATACTGTGTCTGGGTCTGAAATGTTCTCCATGCTTGACTACTTCTTCGGTTATAATCAAGTCCTCATCAAACTGGTGGACCAACATAAAACCACGTTCACCACCAAGTGTGGGATGTTTTCCTATCAAAAGATGCTTTTTGGGTTATCTAATGTTGGTACTACTTTTCAAAGGGCCATGGATATAACTTTTCAGAAATTACTAAACAAGATAATCCTAATTTACCTGGACGACTTAACTGTGTTATCAAGACACAAGGAAGATCACTTCGACCATTTGGAGCTATTTTTTTAGAAGTGCAAGGAGTTTGATGTCTCTCTTAACCCTAAGAAATGCATCTTCGGGGTTCCTCAAGGGAATTTTCTAGGACATTCGGTGTCCAAAGAAGGAGTGTCTATTGACCCAGGCCAGGTGAAAGCTATCAAAGAGATCCCCTTGTCGATGAACAAGAAGGGTGTCTAGTCCTTTTTGGGGAAGGTCAACTTCATCAACAAATTCATGTTGGATTTCACTGGAATGGTAAGGCCTATCACCATCATGCTTAGAAAATATGCATTTCGAATGGACTCTGGAGGCCAAGGACACATTTGAAAAGGTTAAAGATGCTATCTTGTTTTCCCCTATTCTAGAAAACCCAGACATGTCTAAGGATTTTATAATGTATGTTTATGCCAGTGATTTCAACATAGTTGTTGTGTTAACCAGAAGAATGAAGAGTCTAAAGATGAGCATCCAATTGCTTTCCATTCAAAAATGCTAAAAGCATATGAAATCAAATATAATGGAAGGAGAAATCATGGAAAAGAGAGCCAATTGGATTACCAAGATTCTTGAGTATGACATTGGTGTCAAGCCTACAAAGGTAATCTGAGGCAAGGGTCTCTGTGAATACTTAGCTTAGGAACCCGAGGACCTAGGAGAGACTCAAGATGAGATGGTACTGATGCATACAGAACCAGAGGAGAAGACCTAGATCACCAACTAAAAATCCTTCATACAAACTAGAAATTTTCCTCCAGACCTCCCCATGGAAAAGAAAAGGTTCTACAGGGTACAAAATAATGGCTATTGGTTACTAGAAGGTGTCTTATTCAAGCAAAACTTTGACGGAGTTCTACTGCATTGTGTAGATGGGCAACAAATTGAAAGGATTCTACATGAGTTTCACAGCGGCTTAGCGGGGGGTCATTTATTAGCACAAATAATAGTAATGAAAATCACCTGCGTAGGCTATTATTGGCCATAGTTATTTAAAGACTCACACACCATTGTTTGGAAATGCAAAGAATTCATGTTCTATGTTAAAAAGAACAAAAATGCCCCTATGCCACTTAGGCCCATAATGGTTGATGAGTCTTTTGTCTAGTGGGGGTTCGACTTTAGAGGCATGGTCAATCCACCATCTTCAGTTGGCCAAAAATGGATTCTCATGGCTAAAAACTATTTCACATGATGGACAAAAGCAGTACCACTGAAGAATGCAACGGAAGCTGAGATTCTGAGCTTCTTAGAAGAGCTAGTTACAAGGTTTGGTTCCCCAAGAACCATAGTATCAGATAATGCTAGAGCTTTCACAGTGTCCAGGTTGACCTAGTTTACTCTAAGCCATGACATCTACCTAAAGAATTTCTCAAACTATTACCCGCAAGGGAATGGTTTGGTCGAGACTACAAACAAGAACTTGATCCGTCTTATTAAGATAATTGGAGCTAAATATAAAAGGGAGTGACATTTCCATTTGAAAAGTGCACTTTGGGCGGACATGGTCACCCTGAAACAAGTTTTGAAGAACTCCTCAGACAAGCTCATATATGGGAAAGAGACACATTTTCTAGTCTTATTAGATATTCTAGCATTGTAGCTCCTGAAATCCCTTGAGCCAGAGGAAAATGAGCCTATGGAAGTAAGGTTGGCAGTGCTCTTGGAGCTACAAGAAGAAAGAGAGGAGAGTTTCGAATCTCTCCAAAACCACCAGCAAATTGTCAAGAAATGGTGTGACCGAAAGAGCTCAGACCCTGGTTTCAAACAGGGAGATCTCATCCTAAAATATAACGAACATGGTGCAAAGTCGAGACAACACGCCAAATTTGATGCCTTGTGGGAGGGTCCATTCTGCATTATTGAATGCAAAGGCTTTAACGCTTTCAAGTTAGAAGACTCACAAGGTAAGCTCTTAGAGATCCCAGTCAATGGGATCCACCTCAAAGATTTTCATTAGGCTTATCCTTGTTTTTGTATGTAAATATTGTAAATAGTGTGCTTTCTATTTTTCGTAGGTCCTTTTGTCCTAGTTGTTTTTCTTTAAGCTCTTAGATCTGAGTTGTTTTAGACCCAAGAAAAGCAAAAGTAATATTTAAAAAGCATTTTGAGTCCAAGAAGCCATGTTAAGCTGAAAAATAAATTGTCTTATATTATATGCATGGTTTTTGTACATATATACATTTCAAGAGGGGCTCTTAGGTGCCCATATCATTCGAACAAAATGCAAAAAGAGAGAAAGAAAGGCTGCTTCTTAGTCGTCATCTTCTTCTTCGAGCTCATGTTTTTTGAAGTTAGTTTCACCGTCATCATCATCATCATTGCCTCCATCCCCAAGATCAAAATCTGGATCTGAGTCTAAATTAGAGAAGCGTAGAACTACTTGGAGGATAGGAGGATTTTTCTGGGATCAAAACTCTTGGGAAGATGTAGTCCCTGAAATTTGAGTACCACGCTACTCCAATTGCCTCAATCAACATGTGTATCTTCAACAAAAAATTAGCTGCTCACCACACTCGATAGCAGTTTGTCATTATAGACATGGTTTTAAAGCTAGAAACCAAAGGCAGCCATGGGGCTACCTCATCGTCGTTGATGAAATGCCTCAAGTATGAAGCAATTGAAATACCCCAAATGGGGTCTGCATAATAGACCACCTCATCCAACCCAGCTAAGTACTTATCATGGAAAATTTGGTCCACAAGATGTAGAACAAGGTGTTTAGGCACAATAATGTCAAGTAGGGAAGCTACAAAGTGGGAGGTAATATTCAAACGACAACGTTAAAGGGAATAATTGCCTCACTCTTTAGTGAGCTGGTAGTAAGGTGCATGAGATGTGAATTAATCTCACGCATATGTATGAGTTGGAAGTTTCATCAAGTTAACTCTCAGTTAACGTACCATGCAACATGATTTTCAAGGACCCCATTTTCATGAATACAGTTTTATCAAGAATGAAAGTGCATGCAACAACGAGCTGAAATAAGAATAAAGTTTTTATAGCCTCTAAGTGCTAACCCTGAGAAAACACAAAAAAATGGCATCATCTGCAGGAATTTATGGTACCTCTTTCAACAGCCAGTATGTGGACATTTTTTGATAGGCATCTTTCGCTACTCATTCCATGCCTCTGAAGCCCGACCATCCTTTGACAAAACCAAAAGAAAAGAGCCATGTCAAGGACACAACCATGGTTGTAGATAGGTTCAAAGATGTTTTTGACCCAGACCTCCGCGTTCAGCCAAAGACCCTTTGAGAGGCCACCTATCAGAGATGGAAGAAGGGTGTTACATGTAGGCCTATTTTTAAGAGTTGACACTATGGCCTCCCTCAATACATGGTTCCTATGGTACCTCATTACCCTTATTTTATCAATGAATGCATTGAGAATTTTACCCTAGAACCACATGTAATTAAAGGAGAAGAACTAAGGGTAGTGATAAGTGTTGAATCTATCAGGGATATGTTGTGTATCCCTCAGATAGACAATAATACAATGTTTTTTAAGAAAAAGGCCCTAGAGTTTTATTGGAAGAACAGAGACACTATTGTTAGTTTCTGCAATGACTTGATGCAAAGAGATCTAGATACCACCAAGCTTCCTGATTCTCAATCGCTTATGGTGCGTTCAAACAACAAGATGTGAAAGATGCTGCATCTATGCTAGCATACATTTTCAGCTTGAATGATGATCACGATATTCATCCATTCTGAGTTGGTTTCCTGTTCAAGTTTCGCAAGCAGAAGGAAGTTTTCCATTATGACTTCGTGAACATCTTGGTATATGAGAGAGTGGAGTAGCTGACGAAATTCAAAAACCATCACAGGTTTAGGTACACCTCTTTTCTTGTCCACATGTTTCTGCACCAAAACCCTGAATTCTTTAAATCATTCATGAAGCTTGTAATGTATGAGAGTTAGAACAAAAGAATCCAGTAATAGTGTGGCCCCCCTTGTTGTTTGCTACACACGATGCTTATGCCTTTTCAGACGCCTTCTTGGCCCTTGCAATGTAGGATTTGATTAAGATAGATACAAATTCAATCACATGATTTTTAAAAGCACAAATCGCCTGGATGAGATCTAATAGTTTGCCATGTGATTGGTATTTAGGGTTAGGTTTTCTTTCATCAGAACTCATGGGTTCACTGAAGAACCTTTTCACCTTCCACAATCCATTCTGGATTGCACGTTGTCTCTAGAAATGTTCAGGCAACTGGTCATTATTGAACAACACATAGGTTCAGGAAAGCATGGGGTTGCCATTTTTAATGACAACACGATAATTCGAACCATTTTTGTCGTCAAAAGACTCCATGTAGAAAGCATACTCACTCCAAAGATGGTTCATCTAGGCCTTGTGGTTATTGATGGTAAATGTAATTATGACTCATATAGATGTCTAGCATCAAGAAAGACCGCAATAGTGCATATTCTGCACGACCCTGTTTGGGATTCATGGAGAAGTCCACAGGAAGATAGCTCGACACTAAATGTGAATCTGCATCTCATTCCCAAGGAAGAAAGAATGCCTTGGCTATCCTTCTACAGGGAAAAAGAAAAGTATGACCCAACAAAGAAATTACCACTCCATTTATACAGAAAAATGTAGGAAGAGAATTGTCTTGAAGATAAGAGGCAGGCCTTTTGGATATATAGGCAAGAGATCAAAGAAAACAAATTAAGATTGGGAAATCTTCCCAATGATGATGATTTCAAGCGAGAGTGGCTGGTGGAAATATAACAATGACGAGGATGAAGATTATGATCCTCCTTTAGGCACCATTGATGAAAGAGTTGTCACAGAAGTGGTTGAGGTGCCCAGAGGGAAAGGAAAGCAAATCAGGATCATTGTCTCGGGCTCCACGCCTAATACCACTTTTCACTCTATAGTGAAGCCTGTTGGAAGGCCTAGATCTTAAACTTGAAGAAAGCAGTCAAGTCAAGCTGCAAAGCATCAAGATTCTCTAGAGGAGGTTGTGACCTCCTAGAAGAAGCAAAAAAAGACTTCTAGTGTTCCCGAGAGTTCACAGACTCAAGCTCTTATATCAATGCAAGCCCTTCTCGCATCAACAACCTCTCCAGTGTAGGTACCTTTTTCTGTCCCTCTTCTTTCTTCTCAATATGTGGTTTTTGTGTTGGAATCATCCTCAATCAACCTTGCTTTTGTGCTAAATAATCCCAAGACAACCACATCTTTTGTGCCTTCTTTGTAAACCCAATCAATTGTAGCCTCTGCTATCCCGTTTGTGTCTTCCCCACCTAGTGTTATCACTTTCGGCACCATGGATAGCATGACCCACTTTGTTCAGACCCTAATCTAGCCAACTAAGATATCTTCTACTTTACATGTCCTTGGGTTTACAAGTTTTTCACCCATCACCTTGTCCGGTGTTGGGTCGTTGTTCTCCTTGCCTATTGGTATTTTCCCTGAGATCTCTCCTTTTTCCCCAACTGCACTCTCTTTGACAACTCCAACCCAATTATAAGCTAGTGTGGCTCCCATTCCTTTCGTCACACCTGCAGGAGCTCCTTTTGCAAGGAAAATGATCTCTTCCCCATCAGATTTCTATGAGTATGCACATTCAGGAAAGCTCGTGCGAGCTCAGAGGGCACAAAAGAGGAAGGTTAAGGATTACCAAAAGCTCGCAGAGCCTTGTATTCAGAATATCTTCAGGGAGGATCATTAGAATTTAGTGTTTGCGGCCATGACGTTGAATGTTGTCAAACCACCCAATCAAATGTGGCCCGAAGACTATTATATGTAGGCCATTGGCATTGATCTAAGAAGAGCCTGACCACAAGATAAAGTAGAGATAATGGATGAATCACAGAAGGTGGTTTCTTCAGACTATCTAAAGCACACCTGCCATTGGGAGAAGCTCACAATTGAGCTAGAGAGAGTAAAAGCTACAAATGAGCAATTGATGAAGGAAGTGAAAGCAAGAGAATCAAAGATGACTCGCCTACAGTCTGCAATACTTCAAGAAAAGGGTGAGAGAGATAAACTCCAAGATGCATTAAAAATCTCTGAGGGCCAGCTACGAGCAGAGCAGGCTACTAAGCATACAATATTCCAGGAGTTATATGATAAAATGCAAGAGATTACGTATGCAAGTTGCTTCTTCCGATGTGGCTCAAATTCTAGCTCAGTTGCATGAAGCTATTGCAAAGAAAGAAAAGGAACATCAAGAATTGGTCCTTTCAGAACCTTCTTGCAGAAGAGAGAGAAGCAAAGGATAGAGCCTTGCAAGACTTCCAAAATTTGCAAGCTTAGTTCAATCGGGAGCTTTGTGAATCTCAAGCGGTCATCACGAATCAATAGGCAGAAGGCAAGCGACTGGAGGAAGTGGTACAAGATAAGCAGACTAGGATAATAAAGTTGCAGCACCAGGTAGCAAAGCAAGCACACAATTTAAAGAAAATGCATGAGCGGTTGGAATCCAAAGAGGCTGGGGTGGAATTACTTTCAAAACCATTAGATTTTTAGCATGTTCCTCATGCAAACTTCACCTATCTAGTGTAGGGGCTTCATAATGGGTATTGGGAAAAGATAAAGCAATTTGTTTCCTTCCTAGAACTGGCTCTAAGGTTCTTAGTAGTTTCTTGTGGTTTGTGTGCTAAGGTTGATCCTTTCATTGAGCATTCCATGCAAGTGGTGGCCCTTAAAATCGCTGAGGCTCAAAAGTTAGTTGATTGGATTTATGCCGCCTCCTTGCAAGAGTTAACTGCAGTGGAAATCATAGATTCTGAGGAAGTAATCCAAAAGGATAACCATTTTATCAATTGTAGTAGGACAACCAAACAAGGTGTTTCAAGTTTGTTAGCTTTAAAAGATTCCATCAGTTTTGTTAGAGAATGCCTTGAAGGTTTCATAAAACTCAGCCTACCCTCTCCTTTTCTTCCCGATGGTTCAATCATAGAGGTTGATCAACTCTCAAGCTTAATTGTGTAGAAGCAACAAGATCAGTCATCCTTATAAGTCCCAAGAGAAACCCTCCTAGGGTGGATGAGTTCAAGGCTTTATTTCATCCTTTGGCCAAACTTCTCACCATGCTCGAGTTAGCACACAAAGAACCAGAGCTGATTCCTTTCAAGAATGTCAGTGAGCTGGACCAGAATGTTTAGGCTCTCAAGGCTCAGTCAATCCCATCTGAAGATGATTGGTCTTCCCTGCAATATTCTTTTGACAAGATTTTCATGCTAGAGGCATATGTTTGGTCTGCGAGACTAGATATTTTGGGTATCGTCATCCCGTAGGCAAGATTTCCCCAGAAGTTGCCAAGAAATCTAGACTTTTGTCCACTGTGTCCCTTTCGGGAGTCAATTTTTATTTTCCCTTGGCTGAGTTTTTAATATTTTGCACCCTCACATCTCCCACATGGTGGCATGGCTCGAGTTGCTTGAGCTTCTCTTTTTCCTCCATTAGGGAGTTGAGATATGCTGACGCGCGACAAGTTGCCTTACCCCTATTTGTTGGTGGGCCTGCCTCTCTAAAAGGTGTTTACGTTTGTGCCGCATGGCAGAACTTCTCGAGGCGTCTTATGTAGTTTCATTTCATTCTTGGGATGCTCCCTCGTGGTGCCATGTTGCATTCGAAGCAACTGTCGAGCAACCTTAGTATGGTTTTTGAGATAATGGGGCATTTGTCACTAATAAAATGCAGTTGAGTAATGGTTGTGGGTTCTTCCATTTTGATCCACCATTAAGATATTTGGTGGTAGTTGTGCTAGAGGTTGAAGCTATCTTAATCCAACTTCTCATCAGGTTGTTTCACAGTTGCTAATGGGCCTTCTAGCGATGCATATGGTTTTTCTCTCTATTTTCTCCACCAAGCTGTTGGTTCCCATCGATATAAGTATTTATTTTTGCTTTTGTAAGGGTTCAAAATTTTGAGAAGAATTATAGGCAATCATTGTGGAATTGTGCCTTTAATTTGTAATTGTTCTTCTGATATTGTGAAGATGAAATTGTGCCTTCAACCTTTATGATCACTATATTTCAGTGTGCAAGGATATCTTTCTATGCATTTTGTAATTTTGTGCAAATTCAGGAACATAGGTTGTAAGACTCTGCAGATTAAACTATCTTTTGAACTTGTTATCTAGTGGATGGATGACATTTGTTACTTTATGTTGAATGGACAGTTGGTTATTTTTCAATTTTGATTTTCTGGGCTTGTAGATTGTTGAATGGGCCTCAGAGATGCACATATGTGAAGTTATCTTTGTGCTTGTAGTATTGTAAAATCATCTTAGTGCATCGCTATAGGATAATTTTGCTTTAAGTTTTCCTTCTTCCCCTTTTCTGCACCCATATATGAAGAATCGATTTCTAAAATCCTGGAGGTCACTCAGTGAACATGCACAGGTCCCCCATCACTGAGTTTCCCATAAGGTTGTTTTCATAAAAGAAATTTTATCGATCAAAAGTCTACACATTAATAAGATAATATTTTGTGTCCCACTCAGACAGAGGATGAGATTGGAAAGGCCTATCCATTTGGAGAGATGTTTAAAATTGGTATGGTCATACAATACCTTGTCATTGGGAAAGGATTGTACGATAGCACATGGGTTTTCCATGGGGGCCAGGGTTTGAAATTAGCAGAGGGTTGGACTTGCAGGATAACCCATGTTAAGGGTATGAAATGACACTCTCTCCTGATTTATCCTAGTATCCTATTATACCAACTTTTATGTGGAAGCCTCTGGAAGTTTGATGTTCTTCTGGAGTACCTTTGAAGTCTTTTCAATTTTTTTCGCTGTTTCCTTACTCTGGAAGATTTTGGTTGTTAATTTTACTTTGGAAGTCTTTTGATTGTATTTGGAATTTATTTGGATGTTATTTTGAAGTTGTTTGGTCATTATCCTTAGTTTCTTATCTTTTGCAATGGTGTCTTGTGTCTCTTGGTTGTGGTGTATGTTTAGTTATTTTAGCCCTAGTCTTATTGCCTATTGTTTGTGACCTTGTGTCTATCTCCAACACGTGAGGTGGACTTCTGGGTTCCACATGGTCGGGTGGTAGTGTTTACCATCCATTGGGTTTTTTGGAGGTCTTGTTTGTGTGTAGCTAGATGGATCTTAACTTGTATTCCTGCATTTTCACATTCAGATGCAAATTGTTCTACCATTGTAATTGTATTTGATATGTATCTTCCGGGAGTAATGTAAAAGGATATGTAATTTTATGTTTGTACTTGTAATTGGATACTCCTAAAGGAAGCATTAGTACTATTATGGTAGATGCATTTGTATTAATTGATAACTTGTAAGTGAATGTACTCATGTAGATTATATGTATGTTCTTATTCTTGATGAAGGTTATCATAGGAATCTTCCATTTGGTGCTTTAAAATAAACTTAGCATAGGCCTTTATATGATGAGTAATATGATCGGTGATTAGGGTTTATTTGATTTAGTTAAGCCAATGTATCCTATTGGGAATGTTTATGTGATTTGGAATAATGTGATGGATTGAAGTTATCTTCATGTGGTTAACTTAGTGATGATTAATGCATGTTAGTAAGTGTTTCTTAGTATTGACATTAGGGAAGCCTTAAAAGATTGTTATGAGTTGTGATTAAGTCCTCCACTAGACATTGTTATGATTCACCTATGTTATCTAATGAATTTACTTAGTGTTGTATTGAGTTAAAATATGGTTAATGTATTATGATTCCTTTTAAAATAAATCTATTTTCTATGTGTTTTGGTTTATTAGTTGTTATTCCTCCAGGGTTCATTGCCAAGGTGTTACATTTGGTATTAGAGCCTATGTTGTATAACTAGGATCTTTGGTTATGTTGTTACCCTAGAAGATGATTTGTTGGCGCATAGTTGCATAGGTGTCTACTTTGTGAGTTAATTGTTAGTTTGTTGGTTGGGTACCTTGAGTGGCAAGTTTGAGAGTTTAGGACAAACCAACCCAAGTAGCATGTGGAATAAGGAAAATACCTCCTGGCTCTTTTTTACACCTATCAGGGATGGATGGATACCCTTGTGAGAAAGCCACTTGAGTAGATTATGGATCGATTATTTGGTGCATTGCTCCATGTGAGTAAGCACTTTTTTAGCCTGTGGGTAGTTTTTTGTGTTGGATGTTGTTGGTGACAATGGATGAGTTGCCTTGTTTGTCTTAGCATGATATTTGACGAGTGTTTGTTGTTTTGGGGGTTGATTTGACCCTCTTTTGTACTGAGGAGTTCTCTAGTGTGACGGTCTCCTTGATGATTGATTTTTGCTTTCATGGATTTTAGAGACTCTTGAATGACCTTGTTTTTGCTATAATTCTAGTATGATGACATAATTGTTTCTTGATTAAATTTGATTGACATGTTTGTGTTGACTCTTGATTGAGCATTATGCTCCTCATTGTATAATGTTGCATTAAGATGTGATAGGGATAGAAGTGATTCATACTCTTATGTGTTAGGAATTATTGTTCTTTCTTTGTGTATATTATCTCTCATTATTCATAATGATGCACTATGGTATATGTGAAAGGAATTGTTTTGATTAATAAAAGTGACGTGTTTATATTGTGTGACTGTATTAGTGTGTGTGCTATACCAACATCGATAATAATATATCATTGCATAAATGAAACAAATGTTCATAAGTGGAAAATCTATAGACCATCTTGGTAGATCAATTGGGTTATGGATCTATGTCCCAAATTTGCATTATTTATCATATTTTTATGAGCATTATGTGGTTCCATAGCCATGTGGCCTTGAGAAGGTCGTTGATTCATTTGCATTATGCACATCTTGCATTGTGACCCTGGTATCGTATTGTGTTGATTTCCCTTTGTTTGAAAGCACCATAGGTGTACAAAAGGCAAATTGGCATGTTAACTTTGTCCTTTTTAGGATCTTAATTGCTTATGTGAGCAACCCATTTTTCATTATAAAGTTCTTTGTTATGCTTAGGGTTAATTAGACAATGTGCTCCTTTTGAGTTGTATTTGTGAGTATGTGAATCTTAGTGAACCCTTGTGTGATGGTGATTTGTGTTGTGAATATATGAGTACCCTTATGAGGGAAATCCTCATGTGAATAATTGTTATTCACCCTTGTATATGTGTGGTGCAAGGTACTCTTGTTTTATGTGATCATGTGTGTATCCTCGTCAGCCCTCGAGTTGATGATCATATGTTAATTGTGACCCTCCTAGTGTATGTGAGTAAAATACCCTTTTATTGTAACCATAACATACTTTGGTGTGGCCTTGTATTGTGAATATGTGTGTAAGGTGGATTCAGTGTAACGGATCCCTATGTTTGTGACTTCCTTGTGAGTGTGACTATGTAAGTGAAGTTGTGTCAGTAATTAATGTATTATTTTGTGATCATAGAGTTATGAACCTCTGCATATATTTTCTTTCATAAATAAATGATTGCATAATTCTACTTGCATAAGAAAGGAACTACATTGCATTAAGAATAGTAAAACGATTGCAAGTGAGTTGAAATCATGGTTTCTTAAAAATGAAGTCTAGCATGACTCAATTATTGTTGTGTTTGATGTGCATTCTCTAACTCATCCTAGATATTGTATCCTTGGGCGTTGTGTAGCGGTTACTCCCTCATATGTGGTTGATATTGGTCACTCAGTTATGTAAAAAATTGTTTGTGATTGATGGCTTATTGCAGTTTTGGAAAGTTGCCTCAAAGTTGCATGGGATAGCATTGAATTTTAAACTTTCTCATGCTTGGAATCAGTCACCAAACTCTTCTATCTATCTATTTTAAGACACTTGTTGCACTTAATTTATTGTTGAAATTGCATGCACTTCTTGATTAAATGTTGAATTGATGAATTCCCCCACTTGGGTTTTCTCTGTTTCAAAACTCATGGTGGCTATTCTGAATGTTTGACATTGCTAGCCCTATTTGTGTGTTAAGTGTTGTTTTCTATCATGTTCATCATGCACCTCTTATAGTATGTACAAGGGAGGACATCGTGGAGAATTTACCACATGCGATTGTCGAGTAGATAGAATTGTAATTCAACAAAAGGATTAAAAGATGTTTTTATAATTGAATGCAATTTAAATTATTTGGGTATATGAAATGGTTATAAATATGTGGCTGGAAAATGTGAATCTTATAATATTGCATTAGGGAAGATCATGATGAATTGTAAATGCTGTCTTCGGTGAATGTTAACCACATGTTTTAGTTGATAATGCTTAAGCATGAATGCCCATGTTAGATTCTAATGAAGTGTGTATTTGATGTTGTATTATGCTTATGACAACTATTGCCATGTGATTGGATTATGAACTAAATGTAGTAAGATTATTGCATTGTTCTAATTGTATTTTTGCATGAGCTTGTGTTGGTAGCAACAAAATCATGTGAATTATTCTTGTTAGACCCTATTGTTAGTGGATGACTTGGTGTGGTGTAATTCACTGAGTATGCCTATTTCTCCTTGTGCAGTTTGAGTTCATGTGTTTCCTTATGCTTGAAGCTCTTGGCGTGATTGTATTGGTGTATATGGTACCATTGATCTTGTTATTTGGTTGCTTATGGGTACTCTTTGCGTCACTTCAAATGTATATTCCCTACCTACATGTATGGTTGACATTGTGTAGGGATGATAATTGCCCTTAGTTAGAGTTTTTTGTGCCTTTGGGTAACTTTGCACTAGTCTTAATTTTTCTGAGAAGTGGATGTTGTAAGGAATCCTAGCTTTTGTAGGGTTATGGTGGAATAAATGAGATTCCTTCTGGATTTTAATTGCCTCTTGATGAGCATGATGGTATTTTGTAGGACAATATTTCCTTCCCTTAATTTGAGAGGAATCCCTGTGACTAGATAACTAGCCTTTGTCTATGGAGATATCTTTGAGGGCATGATTTCGTGTTGGGTTGCCTCAAGATGAGGCAAAGCTGGTTGAGTTGTTTGATGTGGCCTAGACTTATCGATGAGTTAAAGGGTCTTTTTTATGTGCCAATGTGATTGATAGATTTTGCATTGAACATGCCTTGTTCTTGTTTGTAGGCTTCCAGGATAAGCCTAGTTCTAGGGGGGAGGATGTAGTACCCCTTCATTCTTTTCTTTAGATACTTATTGCTTTGATTTGTTAGACTATGTTTAACTCATTATGTGTGGTTTATTTTGTTGGTGTGTGTGTGTATGGATACATTCATGTGATCCATGTTATTGGTCTATTTTATGATGCTTATATGTTTTAGGACATGATTACTGTTATAATTTATTTGAGATGGACATATTGATGTTAGTGATGGTATACTTATGATTTGAATTATATATTGGTGATTTATTATGATGTTTTATGAGATGTTAATCTATGATCAGGTTTAGAAAAGGAAATCTTTCAAAGAGCCTACCAATGAAATTTGGGCATTTTTTAAGAACTTACTATTTTTAGTAGCATCTATTTTTAGCAATGTCTATTTTTAGTAAGTATTTTTAGCAAATTTCACTATCTCCAATTGGCTCAATATTGTGTTTGGACAAACTTTCTCTTTTTAGCAACATGTGAACGTTGACTGTAAATGCTATTTTATGTGCAGAATATATCTTTATTGTATTGTTTGCTTGGGGGTTTAGGATGAAAGGAATGATTTCACATTACTCATTTGTGAGCTCTATACGATGTCATGATTTCCTTTCACTAGATGAGAGTAGATATATATATGTATGTATGCAAAATTTTTTGTGCAAGTTGTAGATACCAGACATCGACTCCACCACGAGGGTTTCACTAAATAGGCAATATCATATCACGTGCGTTCATATTGGGGGGTTGAATATCCCCAAAATGAGTGTGCAATATATTGCTCATCGATGAAAATAGGGGGATTTAATTCAAGCTATGAAAAATGCAATATTTTGTGCAAATAGGGGGCTTTTAATTTGGGCTGTGTATTCAGAGGAGGTGGACAAAAAGGAGTTTAGGGCAATATTTTTTGAAAATAGGGGGATTCTTTAGTATGCCATGAATGCAAACGATTTAACCCAATTACACTAAGTGAAGCCCTCGTGGACTCCACCTGGTCCCATAGATCTGAGCATGTCTTCAAATCCCAATGGTAGAATAGGATATAGTACAAGGCCCAAAACATATCTAGCCCTAGGCCTAGCCATTGACCTTTAACCTAGGGACAATTATCTAGTCTTTATTTTTATCCCATGAATTTGTCATATAGACAATGTTGGTATTATGGATGTGTTGCACTAGTTTTGTCATTGATGTCAACACTTGTCAACACCTATCAGCACTTGGAGATCTTTGGTTATGTTCACTGACATGTTCAGTGACTTATGCACAATCACCAGTATCTGGTTCATCGACAGGTTATATTGTTCACTGGCACCGAGGATGATCTGTTATCATATGGAGATTACTTGGTTATGTCGAAGACATTGTTTGGACACTTCATTTTGGTGATTTGGTTATTGGTCTAATCAAGTTTGCATATTTTCTATTACCGACAAATAGGTCTAGGTTATGGACCAACAAGCATTATCTATTCCAGATCAGCACGACACGTTATGGAGATGTTTTATAGATTGGTTTACCGGTGTTATGCACTAAGTTTGGTTAAGTTATATTTGGGTTGAAATTAATAGACAATTGATTCACCCCTCCCTCTCAGTTGCCTCCGAGTCCTAACAATTGGTATCAGAGCTAAGTCCTCTTTTTGCCAAAGTTCAACAACTTG